>NC_135856.1:14952799-15155299 GCF_031162955.1 Sander vitreus | reverse complement strand
GAACCACACGGGACTCGTCCTCCTCCTCCGCCACCTCCTCCTCCACCTCCATCGCCTCTCCCTCCGCCATCATCGAGGTCCGAGTCGGAGTTAAAATCCTCCTCGCCGTGGATCATCCGTACGAGGCCAAACCGGACTGAGCCGCGATACCGCCCGGAGACCAGGTCGTGGGAGAAGAGCAGCCGCTGGGAGCCGTCCGCCGTGGGAGACAGAGCCATGGATAGAGGCTCCGAGCCAGGGCTGGCTGCGGGAGAGAGGCCCGGGGTCAGGGATGCTGCCGTTTCTGCTGCGTCCGTTGTGGCCGCCGCATCCGACGCTAGGGGCTCCGCCATCGCTGCTGTTGTCCAGGGAGTGATGCTAGAGCGCGAGGATGATGGTGGAATGAAAAAAAATGTAACCTGGAAGCAGCGATGTGCACGTGTTTACGTCGCTACGAAGAGCTGCGTAGCTGTAGCGCAGTGTGTGCGCGTCATCACGCAGTACCCTCTCGCACCACTGAGAGGCAGTGTGAGTCCAAGGGGGTAAGCTTCGCTTCAGAGCCTTCAGAGCTCGAACCTCCTATGGTAGGGTGACCAGACGTCCCCGGTTTCCGAGGACAGTCTCCGGTTTCGGTGACCTGTCCCCGGAAATGTCCCCGGTTTTCACTGTGACTGACAGACCCGAAATTGGAATAAAAGAAAGAAAACATTGACCAAACGCGCACCCTAAACGTACATGTGCCCATATTTTACGATGCTAAAATTACTGTTTATTTACATGGAGTCTGGTGGGTTTAGCGAACGCAATTTCGCGAACTTTTTATGTTTTACTCTTTAACAGAAAGGTCGACCTCCTTAGAAATCTTTTCCATAATGTTGTCAGACACTTAAAATATTAATTTGAGCCTGTCAGTGGCAAAACGAGCACTTTTATGAACGTAAATACAAGCTGGACAATTGACGTCCTATTAACTTACATTGTAGATTGTTTCGCCGTTTCCGACTGCAGCAATCTCGTTTAATACTGGACCAATGTCAAAGGAAAATATTTCCTCAATAGTTTTAATTGTATCTGATACACAATGAGCTGTTGCAGAAACAAGCCCAGCGTGAAGCAATAAAGCAAAAGCTGTCAGATAAATGTAGTGCAGTAAACATTACAACATTTCCCTCTGAGGTGTAGTGGAGTATGAAGTAGCAGCAGGAGCGATTCTAGGATCAGACCTTTAGAGGGGCTCAGCCCCTAATGAGAACGTGACAGGGATACAGTGCATGCAAAAGTGTTAATCTACGCCATGAAATTATCAACTTCTTCACAACCGCACACCTGCTCTCCCTCTGACAGATAGACTCAGTCAAAGGCCTGAGTCTGGCACAACCACCTCAACCAGAATCTAAGCTTTCTAATGATATTAGCGCCAGTTGCTGTGACAAATGGTTTGTGAGAAAATTAACATTTAACTTACATGAAATGTTATCATATTTGCATTCTGCATACATCTCTGCACACCCATTACTCTCTGTGAAATATCTCACAAACTCTTCACTCAACACATGCATCGGTACAACAAGCGGTTCCCGGGTAATCCGGTTTTGAAATTGCAACAAAATTTCTACATGGTCTCCAACTATAGGCACAAATTATAATGTATTCTCATGTAAACTATTTGTCAGCACAGACATTTTTGTAAATTGCTTAGCCAGTGTATCCCACCATAATGGTTATTATATTGCCAGATTCCAGACAATCCCACTTACTTATATATATATCCCACTTACAAATATGAATATATATTTCTACTGGTATGCTTCCTAGTGACATTAATGCAAAAAATATGAAGAAAAAACTATTCCACCTGTGTGTGCAAGGTTAAAATTCTGAAGTGCAAAATAGTTCAGGCTACAGCACAAATATTTCCATTCATAGATAAGAATAATCAAATCTAACTCTGATGCATACTCCCAAACAGGTAATGTTTTAATCTTTGTAAACTTAAAAATTTTACAAATTAGTTAGCAGTAATTAGCCTGTGTCCATGTTATCTCCTTACATATACCTACGCTCTCTGTCTCTGCAAGTTTGGGAATGATTGAGATTTCTCTTGGCACAGCTACCAGAAGACTTACAACTTTCAGACAGGTTGCTCATGTCACATCTACGTCGTCTCTCTCAGTTGGAGGCTGCGCAGTAACGCTCAGTGCTCACCAGAAAAGTGCTTCTAATGGCCTTCACTGGTCTCCGTCCAGAGCAACAGGATCTGTTGGTCCATTCTTATATACTGTCTATGTGTGAGTCACGAAATAATTAATGGTGCAGGACAAGTTCTTTTCTGCCTTACAATCTTAAGTGAATTATTGAATACACAATTAGCTACAATCATTTACATATCAGACAAGTTATGCTGTTTTAAAGGAATACATATTATTATGGAGACTGTACACATCAAGTCACATCTTCATTCACATTCTCTGATTTATAGGCTAAAGATACCCTTTGTAATTATGTCTCTACACACTGACTGCCACACTCATAATGGCTGTTAATATTAACAGCTATAATCTGTGACAATCAACAGAAAGGTGAAATTGGGCATATTTGTTTAATTTCACAATTTATGTTGAATCTATCCTCCCAGTGGATTTAAGCTAAATAAGACATACATGTTTAATTTATTTATATTTTTTTTAGAAATGGTGTCTTTAATTAGGCTTTTCTGTTTATTTTGAATACAGACCTACAGTAGACCCCAACACTAACAAAGTATATGAGCACTATATGTATATTAGCACTCATAATTCTTGAGGAAAACTTGAGTTCTGACAAAAAACTTGACCCCCAGAATATTTGAAACATTCTCATATTTTTAAAAAAAATATATATATATATACACACACACATGCTCTTGGGGGAATTGTTGGGTTTCTGTAAATTATAGAGTGTGGTCTAGTCCCAGCTGTAAAGTGTCCTAACATAACTTCTGTTATGACTTGACACTATAAATAAAATTCATGTGTGAATTGAATCGTGCCCGGAAAAGCTTTTCAAAATTCAAGATCAGTGTTTATCTGAAGATGGAGATTGTTTTCAGCCTTGTGGCCCTTACAATGAGTTCACCTACTCTTAGTGTGAGTTTGTGTTAACTGGACCACTCCTAAATACAAATACCCAGTGCCTAAATTGGATCAAAAACAGGTGCCAGTACCCTAATTCAGCAGTTGCATGAAATTGCATGTCTTGGATACATTTATACTCATGTTGTGGAAATATGTGACTTCAAATGTATTTTTGTATGCATTTCATTACATACATTCAGGGCTTGACAATAACTGCTTGCTCACCAACCATGTGGCTAGTGGTTTTCCAAAGTTAGCCACACAGCATTTTCACTAGCCACTATTTTGTGGGAAATGAGCCTATACGTTTTATTTGATTAAAGTTGACTGTGGTGTGATACAATTTACTTGAATAACTAGATTTACAACCTTTTTAAATATAAATGACCACCCAAGTTTAGACTTAATAAAATGTATACTATAACATTACAGTCATGAAATATTCAGTTGTGATACAGTTGTGTGTAAAGCTCTTTTTGTTTGAAAACGTATAGCTTCTTATTGCAGAGGTGTGACAAAGCTCCACCCCTTACCTGAGACAGTTTGTTCTTTTTCCTCATTAAAAAAAGAAAACAGACAATCAGAATCACCCTCAGACCAAATAAACAACTTCCTCTGAGTGAGTTCAGCTACAGAAAGGAAAAGTGGAAAACTATACAACACTGCTGCCTCAACCTGCTGAAACTCCACACACTGAATGTGAGTTTGACTAAAATCAGTGAAGTTAGTAGAGGAGGGGGTGGGGAGCCATGACTGACTGTACTTTCTGTCTGCTGTGTTTTCACCTTCACTCAGAGACAAAATGGTTTGCAGATCAGAGGAGGATCTCTGCTGTCCGGTCTGTCATGAAGTCTTCAGAGATCCTGTTCTTTTGTCATGTAGCCACAGCTTCTGTAAAGACTGTCTGCAGAGCTAGTGGAGAGAGAAACAAGCACATGAGTATCCAGTTTGTAAGAGAAGATCTTCAGGGTAACACCCACCTTTAAACCTGGTGTTAGAGAACCTGTGTGAGGCCTTCTTACTGGAGAGAGGTCAGACAGCTTCAGAGGCTCAACAGAGGCAAACACCTGGGCAACCTGACCTCCAACATCTGATCCAAACACTGCTCATTCAAACCTCGTCTGAAGATCTGACCAGTGTGAGACTAGGAGGGAGACAACAGCTTCCTGATAATCCAGAGAGGTTTGATAAATACCCCTTCGTCCTGAGGGCTTTAACTCAGGGATTCACAGCTGGGATGTCGAGATTGGAGACAATAGTGTGTTAGTAGAGTCTGTCCAGAGGACTGGAGTCATACTGTCTGGATTAGGGAGAATAATGTTCTATGAAGGTAAATACTCAACAGGGTCACCATCAGTTCCAGAGACTAATCTCAGAATGCAGAAGAAGTTCCAGAGGATCAAAGTGAATCTGGACTTGAACAGAGGAAAGCTGTGGTTCTCTGATCCTGATACTAACACACACACACACTTTCACTGAGAGGATGTTTCCATTCATTGCCAATGCTGATAAACTGAAGATATTACCAGTGAAGGATTGTGTGACTGTGGAACAGAGCAGGTAGAGAAAAAGAGGATGACTATATTTATGTTGTTTATTTCTTAAAGGGAAAATTCACTGAATTTAACATCTTAAGCTGCACCTATCCTTCTTCTGCCATCTTATTATTACAAAGATATGATTATTTTTTCATTTCATTTAGTTTTTCATTTTATTTGAGCTGAACAATTTGCTTTTTGTTTCTATTGTTGACTCTTTTATATGTTAAACGATGTAATTTAATTACTGAACTTTTGGTTCGTTAATGATAGTTTGTTGTTCAAGTTTTAACATGACAAATGCAGTAAAGCATTGAGGTATGCTGTTATCGTTCCTGATTATAAAAAAGCGAGTTTCACCTTTTGGAAAAGTTTTGTAAAGTACGGTTAGAGGACAACTGAAATGCTTAACATATGTAGCTTATGTAACACTGAAGAGGTGGCAAACAAACGGTAATCCTCTTACATAATTGAAAAAAGAAAGCCTTGAAAAATCGTGAACTCGACTTATAGGGACAAAGTCTCCCTCGGAGAAATCACATGAAGAGTGGTAAATCGAGTCCCTAAGATGGCTAATCAAAGCAGAGAGCACTCAATCTTCTCAGTGTGACAACCAAGTGACAACATTAATTGACACCGACACCAATGATTAACCAATCAGAAGAGCTCTTATACCTCTCCAAAAACTATCTGCGCGACTGTCTTCCACTTTGTAACACAGGTGAGTGACTTTATTGACTGTAATAGCTGAGGATACTCTTGATAATAGCTTGGTAACATTAGACCTCCACATGATCAGTAAAATCCAAATGAGGGTCTGATGGTGGTATGGCGAGGATAATTCTCAACACACGGATATCCCTCCTGACCCTGAGTTAAATATGTATATTGTTAAACTTTCTCACGTAGAATCGGAGGGTTTGGTCATCCAGCACACTTCAGGATTATAACCACCCGTGCGCACCGAGGGTATAAATACTGAAGGTGCGCCACTCTCTGCTCAGTCTTCACGCGCAGTTCTGTTACGCACGGCTCCGGCTTTTAGAAGAGGAGATACTCGCATTAAAGGAGAGAGCAGTAGGAAAGTCAGACAGTTTCTTTCGCTTTACTTTAAAACCTTGTGCTTAAAAAAGACCATGTCAGTATTGAGCGCAGTGCCGTTCATGAGGCCGCTCCATATGCGCTCTCCGGCGTCGCAGGGCCGCCGCCACACGCTTCCGGCCAGCGAGTTTCGCTCCCTCAGCCCGGAGGATGCCATCAGTGTGTTCGAGATTGAGAGAGAAGGTAAGCAGACTCTTTATACTTTACACACAGTTATTCCATGCGCAGTTACGCATACAGGAACATTTTCTTTCCTTTAAAGAGAAAACAGGAACATTCATTCTGTCTCATCCAACAGCAGCATCAGTTCATGTTTTCACTCAAGTGTAAAAAGAAAAAAAAGAAAAAAAAAGAACCTCCGCACAATGATATTAACTCTACAGCAAAATAATCTCCATTATTAACACTAATTACATTTACAGGAAATAATACATGCATCTTCTTTCCAATGATCATATTTTACATTTAGCCTACTTACTAGTGGCCCACTACAAAATTAAGTTACCATGGTGATTTAACTCTTTCCTAGATGCATATGTGATATGAGGTGTTATCAGGTGTCTTTAACCTGCATAACATCCCTGGCTGTGATCCAGTATATCCTACACCACATTTCCATTTACGGTAGTCAGTAGGGAACATTATTCTTACTTACTTACTCTGTCACCTAGGGTTCCTAATGTATAATTTTATCCTCCTACTCCTCCTCCTCCCAGCCTTCATCTCAGTGTCCGGTGAGTGTCCTCTCCACCTGGACGAGGTGCGTCACTTCCTGACCCTGTGCCCTGAGCTGTCTCTTGGCTGGTTCGAGGAGGGACGTCTAGTGGCTTTCATCATCGGCTCACTGTGGGACCAGGAGAGGCTTACCACGGTAAGACAGAGCGGAGGACACCTGGACATTGATTTATCTCAGGCTGACTGGCAAGGAAAATGCAACACGAGGTTCAAAACAGATTAACAGAAGAGCTTTTGAAAGATTTAAGGGCAAATGTATGGTATAATGTCTTTTGAAATTCAGTGGATGAGTATAAATGTTCCACAGATCCACCTAAATCCCACTGGAACTATTCAGATGTGTGGGAGTAAGCAGTGTGTAGTGAAATGCAGGGTGGCATACTCTTGAGGCTGTATGTGCAATAAAGAATAATAATAACAACAACAAGAAAAAGTGTCAAAGTAATAATTAAAAAACAATATTAAGATAAAACATTAGAAATACATGTAATTAAGCATTAAAATGCATTGGAATTTTGCAGTATATACAAATCTAAACGTCACAGTTGGAAGTACAACATTTTGTACAGACTCAAGAATAAATATACAAATGTGCAGGGCAGTGCCTATACAGTCTATGGGCAGTGCATAGGAAGGCTTAACAAGGCAGATGATAAACAGAGGTCAGATGTTGCAGTATGTCAAATTAAAATTCAACTTTTGAAATGTTAAAACCAGGTTTCTGTTGCATCAATGAAGCTCCAAAGATCTGTGTGTCAACTTTATTTGCCTTATTTTCCCAAATGTGATTCTGGTGGCGAGCACAAACACTCGACTGCCTTTTGCTGAACAGTGGCCGCTGGAGCCACAAGCGGTTATTACAGGATAACAGGAAATGCTAAAACATAGTGAGAAGAATCATAAAGTCAGCACACTTCCTCAATAACATCAGTAGCATAATCAGCAAAAGTTAGTTAACATTAGCCATAAGCTACTGGTCATACCAGATCAAGTGATGCTGTAACATTAAAACTGGGTTGAATTGAGCTGAAAGGTGCATTTTAATGCTTATGAATTCAGTTTTTCTCTTGTAAGAATAATGTATTATTTCTTATTTCAAAAGCTACACTGTATGGCTTTAAGGCTGTCTCCCAAACAGCAGAGAAAGCTGGACTCATTCAACATGGACTTTTTAATTTGTTTGTCTCTTTGGTATCAAGTATTTATAGGTAAAACTTGCCACCCGAACACCGAACAGGTTTACCAACGATTCAGCATTTACCCGTTCTTACATCTCTCCCTTCCCTCTCTGTTTCCCAGGATGCCCTCACTCTCCATAAGCCTCACGGGAGCACCGTCCACATCCACGTCCTAGCTGTCCACCGGACCTTCCGCCAGCAGGGCAAAGGCTCCATCCTGATGTGGCGCTACCTGCAGTACCTCCGCTGTCTGCCCTACGTCCGCCGCGCCATGCTTATGTGTGAAGACTTCCTGGTACCCTTCTACCGGAAGTTAGGTTTCAAGGTGCGGGGCCCCAGTGAGATCACGGTGGGGCCCCTCGCCTTCATCGAGATGTTGTACCCAGTCAGGGGCCACGCCTTCATGCGTCGTAACAGTGGTTGTTGAGGACAGAGGGATATAATGTGGATTTCCCCTGGCTATAAGTGGTGGTGGGACCACTCCCCTCTTGGAAAAAGAATTAGGGGACGTCTGAGCAGCTATGTTGTACGCGAGCAACCAGCGCAGTGTTTGTGATCTTCACTGTGAGCGAGACTGGTTCAGCAGGCGGGGAGGTGTGTGTTCGGACTGTGAGTCTGCAGACAGACGAGAACAAAGAGCTGCCATCCAGCTGCCAGCAACAGCGGTTTGGAAAAGTGGTTAAAAACTACAAATATATTGATCTGTAGTTTAATGAGAGTAAAAAAAAAAAAAATATATAAAAAAAAAATTTCCTAAAGAATGTAAGCAGTTATTCCAATTTGTATAAAACAATTTTATTTTGAAAAACAAACTATTGTATTCAATATAACCCAGCTGCCTTGTTTCTTTCTTTGCCCTATTTTTATATTTGTTATTTAACCAATCTAACATTGTTTCTGGCTCTCTATAGAAGCTAAAAAGGACATTTCTTCAGTCAATAAAAGTAGTATCTGTCCATTATTAATGCATTCATCCTGTATAGTTTTGTATAAACAGCCTGCCTTTCAGCATTAGAAGATTACGATTTGTTACACTTTGTAACTAATGATGATGAGGGTACGACTATAAAGTAATATGCCAAAGTAACAGCTAACCCTAAAAAAAAAAAGAAATATATGGAATGAAAATACAAAGGGATATCAGTAATTAGATAATAAGTCATTAACTTGAACATGCTTATTTGTTTTATATTAAGATTTGAGTGGCCCTGTCTGTCTCCATCATTGACTGTTGTATGTACTTTACACATAAAATCATCAATAAGTATATTTAGTATATAAATAAATATATTTTCCTAAATATGTGCTTTGAAAATTCTCCTTGATAGTCTCCTCTCACCTTTCCCCTTGTAGACAATCACCACCTCTGCCTACCAAAGCCTTGAAAAAGACAATAATCTTTTGTTTTTTTTACAATGTTTTGTTTTTCAAATAATAAAGGTTATATTTTCTAGCATGTCTGCTTTGAGGTCTTTTTATTTTGAAAGTTGTCGAGAGAACAATTTTAGCGCAAGGTCCATTTAGTAGCTTTTTGATATCGCATAATTGGAATTGGTCTGTTACAGGAATTTGTGCTTGTTAAATGTACAACATTAATTTAGAGCCACAAAAATATAATTTGCAGTTATTCTCCCTTTAATGTAAATTCTTTTTTAGAGGGTTCTCTTTTAGGGTCAAAGCTCTCAATGGTGTAGCGCTAAATGTACAGAAAATGGTGCGAAATTATAATAGACAAAACGAGTTGTGATGCCAAATAGTGTTCAGTGGCTAATTGTGCTTGGTATTAACAGGAAATTAAACTTCTCTCTGACACACATAACCTTCAATTTGCTAGAGTGGCATTTATTTTGACATGACTGCATTAATGCACAGAATTTCACATATAAAACTGAAGCAAAACAGAACAGTACCTTGTCCATGTACTAAAATTAATTTTAAACGTTCCCTTTGTATACCAATAAATAGAAAAGAGTGAAATGATTTGGTCCCGATGCAAACACAGCAGTGGAACTGTGCATACAGTCATGACTGAAGATGTGGGTTGTTACGGTTTAGATCAAACACTCACATATTGAAAGGCACAGTAAAGAGGTTTCCTAAAAAGAGGTGGATGTCATTGTTCACACTTACTATACAGTATGAAGGCAGATTCCCATTTTAAACAGATGGCCTTTACAATCTCAATCATTTGAATTGTCCAACATACAACCTATTCTGTATTTAACAACTCCACAAGATGATCAGTGGGTCAGCCCCACATACAAACTCACATAAGCTCATAACTCACTTAACTCATATAATCCTCCAAACAACAGCTGAGGTCAACACATGCCAGAATCACACACACACACACACACACACACACACACACACACACACACACCCACAACAACAACAACAAACTCCATCTAAGACAAAAGCCAGGAACTCATGGGAGAAATCTTTCACTTCAGGTGTTACGACTTCTTAAAAACACTTATCACATTGTCAGGGACCCACCACAACAGCAACAATCTATTGTGGCTCATGGACCACCACCCAAGCAATTGGCTGCTAGCGTCCAGACAATTAGAAATGTGTGGGAGAAGAGGTAATGTAGGGGACAAGACTTTGTCCAAGTTTAGTCTGAATGTGCCTGTTTGAGGAAAATCCTATGTCTGGCTCAGGTGAAACATAAATGACATCTTGTGATTCTATGACAATTTGCTTTTACAGAGTCAAGAAATACAGTACAAAACTTACTCTGATTTAACAAAATGCCTGTATAGATAATGAATCCTTGAATAAATATTATTATTTTATTTTTTTTAGAGTAAATCAACAAAATGATTTTGGCACCGCTGTGTTAGCGGACAAATATGAGACAATTAGAGCTTGACTGAGAACTTGTTTTTGTGGCAGCGACGTACAGAAAACTAAGTGATTGTGAAGAACAACATGCATATATAAACAGCATGTGTAGTTGCTTTGGTAGGTTTCGGGTCAGAAAGGTGTTCATCAGTATTCAGTAAGTTGATTATGAGCAGTTCCCTTAAGTTAAATGAGGCATCTTTGTAAAATGGCATAGTCTGTGTAAGGCAACTAGTGGTTCTAGATAGAAATCTTACTTAGTTGACCACTGATATTTCACTTTAACTATTCCAACTGCACAGTTAATACTTGGAACACATTGTTACCTTTTGTACAACATTTCACTGCTCCAAATAATTGTGACATGCCAAGTGCATACATACAAAAGAGCGAAGATGAAAAAAAACTGTTTTTAACTCAGAAAGCATTTCACGACTGTTAAAACATACAGAGGCAGCAGAACTAAATGACAGCGTTTGTAGTGTTTAACCCGTGAAAACATGAATCAGTGGCAGGAGGCATCTGATGTATCTTAGTTCACTGGGCCACAGGATACCAGATGACCCACCATGGCATCAGTCTTCCTTTTCATTTCAGCTGTTTGTCATCCATAGGGTTAAAGGGAAACAAGATCGTAGGCCAGAGGTGATTCATTTGGCTTCTTTAGATTGATTGACTTTGAACTGAAGGAACCAGACAGACAGTCTCTCGCTCTGCAGATCTCTTCCTTTAGGTCCACCCAGCTCTATGCAGTTTTGACGTCCTGAGTATCTTTTCCTGTCCTCCGATTCCAAGGAGCCCATTAGCAAATTAACATGCTAAGAAGTGCCAGACTTGACTGAGGATTAAAAAGGTTGAGTAAAGTTTTACAGAAGTGAACAAGTCAGCAGGCTGAGAAGAGACTGATTCAGTTCTATGCAAATGGACTTTGATCAGGTCCTTTGATGAGGGAATAATAAAAAATATGATTGCCACATACTTAAAGCCACCGAGTTGACCTGGAAACAGCTGACCCGATCATTGGCAAGAAGATAGTAAATCAGTGGCCGAGTCACGTCATCAGCCTAGAGACTAGTGCACCACATTGTCAATGTTATGGTCTATGTCATACTTTTCACAGAACTTGCTCGTAAAAGGTAGGCAGGTGAGATGCTCCAGCCAGTGCCAGTTAATTGGGTAAATATAAAACCAAACGATGAGGGAAGAGAACAGCCCGATGTAGGCCAACATAGAGACAGCAATGAGGATACGTTTTCGGTACTTGTCAAAGGTCCCGAAGGTGATGTAGGGCAGGAAGGCGAAGGAGAGCAGCAAGCCGCTGAGGAAACCAAAGATGTGGGCGATGTTGTCAATCCACGGCAGGAGGCCACACAGGAAGAGGAAGAGGACGATGCCCAACAGCTTGACAAAGGCTTTCCATGGCTTCTCCAGAATCTGCCAACCTTGAAACAGCTCTACAAAAAGACAAGCGAGGAGTCCAAACTGAGACCCCGCTGGACCCACCTGGAGGGAGAGAACAAGAGAAGAAGACAAGTTACAGACTATCCCATAATTCAACTTAAAACCAATTTAACAAAGGAAGAATTTTAGTCCCGACAAAAAGATTATAGTTATTCCATATTGCCACTTACACAGAAAACACCCCCCACAATGTGTATACTAAAGACTCACATGTATGACTGAGCACAGAACACACACATCCTCTCGGAGATATAATGCATACATCCTGCTGACTGCTGGTGACGCAGAGCTTTTGGGGGACCTTGACATTAGTTGACAGCATTCTTGTTAATTTCTACAGTCAGGTCCATAAATATTGGGACATCGACACAATTCTAATCTTTTTGGCTCTATACACCACCACAATGGAGTTGAAATGAAACGAACAAGATGTGGTTTAACTGCAGACTTTCAGCTTTAATTTGAGGGTATTTACATACAAATCAGGTGAACGGTGTAGGAATTACAACAGTTTGTATATGTGCCTCCCACTTTCTAAGGGACCAAAAGTAATGGGACAATTGGCTGCTCAGCTGTTCCATGGCCAGGTGTGTGTTATTCCCTCATTATCCCATTTACAAGGAGCAGATAAAAGGTCCAGAGTTCATTTCAAGTGTGCTATTTGCATTTGGAATCTGTTGCTGTCAACTCTCAATATGAGATCCAAAGAGCTGTCACCATCAGTGAAGCAAGCCATCATTAGGCTGAAAAATCTAAACAAACCCATCAGAGAGATAGCAAAAACATTAGGTGTGGCCAAATCAACTGTTTGGAACATTCTTAAAAAGAAAGAACGCATCGGTGAGCTCAGCAACACCAAAAGACCTGGAAGACCACGGAAAACAACTGTGGTGGATGACCGAAGAATACTTTCCTGGTGAAGAAAACACCCTTCACAACAGTTGGCCAGATCAAGAACACTTTCCAGGAAGTAGGTGTATGTGTGTCAAAGTCAACAATCAAGAGAAGACTTCACCAGAGTGAATACAGAGGGTTCACTACAAGATGTAAACCATTGGTGAGCCTCAAAAAACAGGAAGGCCAGATTAGAGTTTGCCAAACAACATCTAAAAAAAGCCTTCACATTTCTGGAACAACATCCTATGGACAGATGAGACAAAGATCAACTTGTACCAGCGTGATGGGAAGAGAAGAGTATGGAGAAGGAAAGGAACTGCTCATGATCCAAAGCATACCACCTCATCAGTGAAGTATGGTGGTGGTAGTGTCATGGCGTGGGCATGTATGGCTGCCAATGGAACTGGTTCTCTTGTATGTATTGATGATGTGACTGCTGACAAAAGCAGCAGGATGAATTCTGAAGTGTTTCGGGCAATATTATCTGCTCATATTCAGCCAAATGCTTCAGAACTCATTGGACGGCGCTCACAGTGCAGATGGACAATGACCCGAAGCATACTGCAAAAGCAACCAAAGAGTTTTTTTAAGGGAAAGAAGTGGAATGTTATGCAATGGCCAAGTCAATCACCTGACCTGAATCCGATTGAGCATGCATTTCACTTGCTGAAGACAAAACTGAAGGGAAAATGCCCCAAGAACAAGCAGGAACTGAAGACAGTTGCAGTAGAGGCCTGGCAGAGCATCACCAGGATGAAACCCAGCGTCTGGTGATGTCTATGCGTTCCAGACTTCAGGCTGTAATTGAATGCAAAGGATTTGCAACCAAGTATTAAAAAGTGAAAGTTTGATTTATGATTGTTAATCTGTCCCATTACTTTTGGTCCCTTAAAAAGTGGGAGGCACATATACAAACTGTTGTAATTCCTACACCGTTCACCTGATTTGGATGTAAATACCCTCAAATTAAAGCTGAAAGTCTGCAGTTAAAGCACATCTTGTTCGTTTCATTTCAACTCCATTGTGGTGGTGTATAGAGCCAAAAAGATTAGAATTGTGTCGATGTCCCAATATTTATGGACCTGACTGTATTTGCTTCAAATAACAATTTGTCTTCTGAACAGTGAGTACCTACTCCACTTATTTGGTAGATAACAGGGTCATGCAAGTACTGCAGGTTGTATAGATTGGAGTTCAAATGTGCTGCATGTTATTCGTTTCCCCCGTGAGTTATCAGTAATGTGTCATATCATGTTCTTGATGATAAATACATATTCCCGAAAGCTAAAGACAATTAAACTTTCATGTCTGCTAATGTTGTTTGCACACTGCTCCAGAGGATTTAGTCATAAAATAAGCAATGTGTGCGCACACACACACACACACACACAGTAAACATTGCTGTCTTTTTACTTTCTTTGTTGAATTTCTGTTTTGTTAAATGGCGAAAGAACTACAGTACGAGTCCTAGGTCAGGCAGTAAAGGTGAGAAGATTAGAGTGACGTCAGGGCTAATTGGAGGCTTGGCCTGGTCAGAGGCAGGTGGCTAATCTGTGAAGACATCAAACTCCCAAAAACAGAAAAGGAGTATGGCACAGCACTCCACCCACACATCACAGACACGCAGGCTGACATGTTCCTAACACTTGTCTAACACACTTAAAAGCGGGTCCACATTTGGTAATTTGTATGGACTTACTATCATTTTTTCAAGTTATGCATCAGGTGGCATGACTAGCTTCCAAAAGATAAAAAAAGGTTAACCTCCAGTTTTAGCAACTCTGAGTAATATGTTCGGTACCTTAAGTATTGATTCCGGACACTGAGGGGAGCAAACGTCACGTAAAACCAGATCTACTTCAGCTTACATGAGTATAACCCGGGTATTCCAAGACAGACTGACTCATCTTCATCCTAATTCCTCTTGGCAAGTGACACATATAATCTCCACTTTCTCTAACCAGTCTAACCAGGTCTAACCAGGTGACCATTTATTCAGATCATAAAAGTACAGGTTTAGAGATCTGATAAACAAATAATCAACTACACCACTTGCAGCCACAAGACTGTGTGTATATATTTTAATGTGTGCATTTTTCAATTGTATCCTTTTTAAACCTTATATGCACACTGGTCTGGACTCATAAATGCATTCTGCCATCAAAATGTCAAATGTAACAACAACCAATCTTATTGAAGGCAGATGAAAAACTACTCCTCATTTACAATCCATAACGTTCTATATATAGTGTAGCAGCAAAGATGCTGAAGCACCTAAAACATTATGTGGTAAAGCAGTCTAGTAATGAGACAATGAAAACATTATTTACTTAAGTGAGTTGGACAGACTATCAGTTGAACAGATGCAAAATGTAAATCAACAGCCGAGAGCATTGTTTTACTTAGATTGCTATCGTAATAGCAATATATGACATTCACTCTCACAATTCCTTAGATCTGCTTTACTCGTGAGAATTATCATTATTCCGATCACAGTTGCCACAGGGTCTCCTTAACGCAACAGTTAAAGGATAATCCACTTAAACTGCCTCCTTAAGCGCCTTGACCGCCCTGTGTTGTGCCTTGCATGCGCTTTTCTCTGGTTATTCCTAGTGTGTGAAGACCTGCGAGCTGGTCAGTGCTAAGCAGAGCTGGATGGTGGGATTTCTGGCTCTCACGTCAAAGTACGTCACACTGAGAGCCACCTCATGTCACACCACGCAAATATCAGACGAGAGCAATTGGTGTTGTCTTATGAAGAAGACAACAGATGTCTCAGTGACAATGGGACATAAATACAAAGGCCAAGAAGCGAAATAAAGTCTGTCATTGTTAACAAATGAAGTGCTCTCTTTACTTATACACTACAATTGCCCATTATATGAACTGTTTAATAGGTGTGCCAGGAGAAACCTTGTGTGTTCATAAAGGTGTACAGACCAGAAGCATCACCAGACAAGTCTAGTCTTTGCAACAAATTGTTTTTGTTTAAAAGAAAAAGAATGTGATCCCATTCACTAAATACCTCGGCAGTGACCTTAGTTGGTCACTGCCGGCATTAGTCTAATCTCTTAAGGGGAAAGTGAGCTTTTACAGACACTCTGGTAAAAAGGAGGTAATCAAGAGTTCTTTTCACAAGCTGACTGATTAGCACAGATCAACATGTTTTTTTTTTTTTTTGCAAAGATTATTATACTTTGATTTAGACAGTTCTATAAGAGTAGAGTTACTCCAAAAAAGAACAGAGGGATTGTTGCGGTTTCAGACCTGTGGCGTTTCCTGAAATGACGGCTATTCTATGCGTTTTAAATATCTCCTGGTTCATTCTTATATTTTCGCCCTGTGTGTATGGCATAAAACTTGTGTCCTCCTTTTACACATCCTGATGGATTATTTGTCACTCAAACAATGTTGGTACAGTGACATATTTATTTTACTTTTAACTAATGTCTGCCTAAAATGTACAAGGACTGCATTTATTAAACTTCAAAGCTATGATCTGTGTTGGTAAAAGTCTGCACAGGTTGTTCTTGAGATGCTCCACATGTTGATGAAACATTTATTTCATTTTATTTTCATCAAAAAATACACTCAATACCTTTTATTAAATTCCTTCAAATTCTTCACAACATATATTATACGAGTCTGGACAGACATGGATGTAAACTGTTTAGGAAATATTTTGTGGAAAATGTGTGTAGAGATCATGAGTGGTTTCGTTCTCTGATCTTCCTGATCCAAACAGTTTGTTACTGTCAGCAGCAAAGATAAGACACACAGATGTTTCATCATAAAAACATTTTAGAAGATCCAATTTGTAGATCTAAGACAGTAACAAACTGTTTGGCCTTGGAGTGGGGAGAATCAAAGTGTTTTATGCATGACGCAACATCGCGGAAGGGGCCGGAGAAGACCGGACAGCGAGGCCAAGATGACCTGGACCATATCCAATCGGTAACAGCACCACCGAAGATGGGCAGAGAAAATGTATAAGAGTGTGAGGGTCTGAGTAGCGGGCACGAGTTCCTGGGGGGTCTGTTGGTAGGGCGAGAGAGACGGTCTTGAAGGAGAACTGCATCCATATGCATATGTATTTACTTGCAATATCATTTCACTAAAGCTTGTTATATTTTAACTAAGTGAATCCTGAGTTTTATTTCTGATCTACCAGTCAACGGACACTTAAATCTTAAAAGGTGTGAGGTGTAGTGACCTGAATTGGAGTCAGATTACTGTGGCCTTTGGGGCCAGACTATAAATGGTAAAACGGTCACATTTTTACATACAACTGCAACTTGACTGGTTGGCGGAGGCATACAACTGCAAGGTGGTAATTCTAGTTTTTTTGGAGTTGATTAAAGAGACTTGTTGTAGCCAAACACACATGATGTGCAGTGCACTTAACCCTTGGTGGGATGGCACTGCTCTCTTCATACAAATGACTCAACTACATTAAAGCAGTCTCATAATGTTATCCACTTAAGCTCAGTTTCTCCAGGCACTTTCACAGTTAACACCATGAGGTGTTTTCTGTGCCCCTGCAGACCTCTATAATCCCCAGCATGAGAAACTCCCCTCCGGTAAGTGAGCCAAGGTAAGCTGAGCTAAGCTAAGCCACTGAGTGGGAATAGCAGGCAAACAACAAACTATAGCTACAATAGAAGTATGTTAATGTTTTTTGTTTTTTTTAACCTTTACCTTTCCTTACCTTTTGTTCTGATACATTACATACAAACATTTTGTAACTGCTGCAACATGAGCGGTAAAGGCTGTCTTGGTTCATGAGCACATTCAGACCAGATTTAGCAGCTAATAAGTCAAAATATAGACGGGGCATGGAGGAGGGGAAAAGAACAATCGTCAAGTACACTAAACAGACAATTGAATAATGGGCAACAGCTTTGGGTCTTTAATTCCATATCTCACATCTGTCTTACACACAGGTATTTGACAGCTCAGAGAACAGTATGACATCAGGGTTTCTACAGGTTTCACCAAGTCAAATTTAAGACTTTTTAAGACCATTATGAATGAAATTTAAGACCTATATCACGGCATCAAAAACAAAGTCAGATGTCAGAGTCTGGAAACATTGTCTGAAACAATCCCCCGATTTCCTCATTGGCATTATAGGACTGGTGTCTAGATTGGCTGCAATACAAGTTGCATGTTGGTCTCATTTGTAGTGCAGCGAATTATTCATTCATTCATTCAAACCTTTATTTAACCAGGATAAAAAAACTCCTTGAGATTACAAATCTCTTTTACAAGAGTGTCCTGGCAAGTGGCAGCAGCGTGGTTTCAAATAAATACAAAGACAATAACAAGTAATATTTGGACTAGCGACAAAAAGAACTACAACACCACAGAATTCTAAAGCGCTGCAGGAGCATTTAATGAGCATTATAGGTAGCGTTACATTGACGTAGGAAAATGAAGACCTGTTTAAAATGATTTAAGACCTTGGTTTTGAAATTTTTGACTTTTTAGGATCCTGCTGAAACCTTGGACATGTTTTAATGTCAGTTTGCACATATCTGCATATGTCAAGTGTGGGTGCTTAAAATAAATCATCATCTCTTGGAAATCTCTTGGCAAGAAAATACCCCCGCCCCCCTTTTCAGGTTCTCTTTTAGTTTGTGCACCTGGAAAGTTACAGCAGATTCACTTGCCTTACATATATGTAAAAGAAAACAGACGACAGAGAGTATGTGCACAAATATATAGATGCTTGTTTGTAAATGCATCTATCCTTAATTACAATAGACTCTTGTGCATACTGTACATATAGTGCCCAAGTCTTATTATGTAAAGCTGTCAGTTTTGGCAATCATGTTCATAGATTAAACCGGCTTTTTGTTTTGGCCTTTGGTTTACTTGTGTAAACACTCACATACAGTTAAAAAAAGGTTTGCTTACAAAAAGGGGAAACGGTTCTGCAATGGTTATTCACTAACTGCCAAATTAACCCCACCCAAACTCCACCTGCTGTCGTCGTCTAACAATGTAATCATTCTACTCCAGCCTGCATGCCGGATCAACCTGCCATAAAATTAAGTGTGCAAGTATTTTTAGGAGTCTACTATATAAGTGTGCACTTTGTTTGTGTGCATTTTATGTCTGTGCATGCATGAAGAACTCACCTCAGCTCTGTAGGGCAGGAACAGGGCGGAGGCCAGGTTTCCAGTGATACCACTGAGGATATAAATGATGGAGATGCGGACCCAACCTGCCAGCTTCTCCAGGTCTCTCAGTATGGTCATCTGGAACACCACCGACACCACGCAGTGTAACAGCCTACACACACATCAGTCAGGGAATTAAACATCTGTGCAGTCTGCTGGTATTTCAACCATTTTATTATATCAAATGTGCATTTTTACACACATCTGCACTTTTCCTATAAAGCTTCCTTGTTGGCCTGTTTGCTTGCTTTTAAAGCAGACCTGAGGGATTTCCAAGTATCAGTATTCATATGAGTGAGCAGCTCACAAGCACTGGGGCCTCATTTACAAATATTTCATTAAGTTTAAATCCTTAAGGATGCAGACAATGAAACTGCACTTACTGGTAGTAATCATTCATGGCAAATGGCTGAAATGGCTCATTGACTTAGCTTATTAGGCTTAACACTTTGTCAAAGCATGTTTAACATTCTTTCAATTCTGTTAGCACTTATGAAGTGTCACTTTTCAATGGCTACATCTATACTTGAATGGCTGACTCAGCTGAAAACCAAGGGGAAAAAAAACAGGCTAAAAGAAATTGGAGGAAGGCGGTGCGTACCCAGCATGGAGGAAGAGAGAGAGCCAGAGACGGTAGAACTGATCAGGAACATCAGGATTGAGGAAAGGCAACAAGCCGCACACATCATCCAGACAGTGGACCTGCGCAAGAGTAGTGTATGGGGTCAGAAATGTACTAACACACTGACAGACACACATGCCCCTAACACACCCGCACACACACTACCTGTGAGCAGAGTGTGGCATCCTCGTGGAAGTAACCATGCATAAAAAGGCAATACTCTCTGGTCGTGATCTCACATCTACAGGAGGGACAAGCAAAACGCAATTCAAATTTTCTCCAGATGACCTGGCAATGCAACTGACTAAGAAGTGGGGCAGTAGATCAAGGTGATATCTGTAGGCTTTGAAGTCAGTAAACAACACACAAGTCTCACCTGCCCTTAGTTCCTATGCAGCAAGGACGTCCCTTGATGTTACAGTCCATGTGTCTGTAACCTGTGTGGTTCCACTTCTTTGGGTAAGTACACACCTGGAGGAGGACAAGCAATGAGCCGTTACACAGACATGCTGTACAATGATCTTTGCCTGTTGTATGCCTCAGACACACGATAGTAGCACAGGAACAAATATGTGGTTTAAATGAAGAATGCTAAGGTACAAAATTAATTTCCCCTTACCGGCCACTGGGTGATGTCATCCGGCCACGTATGAGGCTCTGCAGAGGCAGGCTCTTCACACACTCTGGTCACAACATGCAACACACAAGAGCAAAAGAAGGCTTGAAATAACAAGCAAATGGTGGCAATTAATTCACTTACAAATCCATAATGCAATAATCCAACTTACTTGATTGTTCCACATGTCATGTGGCACAATGATCACATGCATATTCTTACCTGGGATCCTGGTGACAGACAGAACCGGAGGACCTGCTGATGTCCACTTGCTCATTCGTCCATTTAATAAAGGTGGCCAGCGTCTCCTGCATATACAGATATTTTTGTATTAAATTTTAAGCATTTATTTTATAGAATAACAATGGAATCAAATAATGAACATAATTGTAATCATTGTGTATACCCATGTTAAAGCATCTTGAACACTTAACAACAAATATAGAAATATCAGTTAACAATTTAAATCTTAAGAAATGTTGACCTACCTAACATATCTTTGCATTTTCCCACAAGCAACTTAGAAATATCTAGAAAGATTTGTTACATTTAAATATTGTTGTTGCACTTACTATTTAAACTCTTTCTTGACATATGTAATTACTGTAATGGCAAAAACTGTGCAGAAGTACGCAAAGAATAGTGATTATATGATTACAGATTATAATCTCACATGCGTGTGTGTTTGGAGTGTATGCAGTTTCTAGTTTGAGGTGTGTGCAACTTAAGCATATTGAATTGATTTGATGTTTTTAATTGCAATTTCTTGTGCATGATTATCGAATGTGTCTTTACTTGACTTCTTTCTCAAACCGAAGGTTTCTTATACTGACAAGCTAAAGAACTAAGTATGAAGGTGCAGGTTAAACCACTTACGGAGCAGCCGGAGCTGAGGGTCTGCACGCATCCAGAGTTGTCATTCTGTACACAGCAGCCGGACGCTCTCTCCAGGTCTTTGGCCTTCTGGATCAGACTGACTATCTGTGTGTCCTTACGGATGCACGGTGAGAACTTGGCCCCCAGGTGGATCAGGTCATCCTGAAAAGTGGAGGAAATGATCGTAAGCATACACAAACCTGGGATTAAGTTTCTCTTTCTTTCAACAAGTTGTAAATATGTGTTCACAATACCTCACATGTTGAATACAGGAAACAAAAATAATCTGATATTTTGATGGAAGTAACTTGCTAGAGAGTGACAACATAAGGCCAAGGGAAGGTTAATAGTATGTGACAGGAAATGCAGTAAGTGATAAAGTCACAAAGTAATGAGGGTGTAACCCTGCATCAGGCGAGACTGTGAAGTTCTAAAAAGGGAATATCCTTTATTTATTTCCCAATCTGGCTCTGTTCATTTTAGGATAGAGCACACATCATTTTAGCGAACAGTTCACTTGGGTTTTATATATCAAGACAAACATCTAATGTGAGTGTCCATCTAGGTATATAGTGAAAAACATAGTGTAATACAGCAGCCAAACTGAGACCAGCAAGCTACTCACAGATCCCGGACCAATCCAGAAGTTCTCCTGTTGGATATACTTGACACTCTCATAAATGCCTTTGTTCTTCAGCACCTACAGAGGGCAACAGAGTGACACAGTTGGCAAATTGAAAGTTCATTGTTCAATGTTCATTTATGATTTCTCAGTGAAGGATAACAATAAAAAAATACATTTTGTCTCTTAAATGCATCTTTTTGTTTGATGAATTGTATTTGCTTAGATAAAAAAAGGGATCACTTTTAAGTCGCTTTCAATATTTAATGCTCTCAGCCATGTATTGATTGAGCAGATTATGTAACTGGATCCAAACAACATTGATTGCTACACAAAAAGCAATAACCAGCCACGTTGGCACTACAGATAGCAGGATGTTTATGTCCTCTTGGTTGTAAAATGCAACTAATCATGTAAAAAAATTTCAAATGAATTCAGTATTTCACAGTAAACCCCTAAGTTTTGAGTTTCACTCACCAGTTCAGACGTAGAATGTTGTGCAAACCCCACAGGGGCAAAACCATATGTACAACAGGCCAGCAAAGTGATTACTATATGGACAAACGTGATCCAGTAGGCAAAGTAGGGCCTAAAATACACAGCAGAGAACCACTGTAAATCAGGTGAAAATCATGACTAGGCAACACATACGGTCAGTCCTGGTGTCAAACATCACATTACAGGGGAGAAAAATGTCTTGGAAGAGCATCTAGTCATTCGAGACCTGTGGCTGTGGAAGTCGTCCAGCTGCTTCTGGACGTTGCTGCTGAGGCTGCGTCGGTAGTGCCGGTTCAGCCACTTTCCAACAACGCCCATGCCGTACTCACGCTTGTGTTTATCAAATGCAAAGTGCTTAACTTGGGAGGCAATACGACCACCCCGGCGGGGGTGTTTCTTTTCGGGGGCTACTGTTGGTGTCCTGGGCTTTCGGGATATTTCCTTACTGGGGTTGGGAGAAAGGCATGAAAGAAATTAAAAAAGGGTGAGAACGAGAGTGAGGCAAGAGTGGTGGAGGGAGCATATGAAATGCAATACATAAATATCATAAGAAAACCCTAACTAATTTAAAGGAAAAAAAAGTATAAACATAACGTTCTAAATGTTGTCTTTGTTATAGTCTACATACAGAAGTTGTATTGACTTCTAACAGCCATAACAGTTTGGCAGACCTTAAAATTCATATTTAATAAAGTTATGATGATTAATATCTGGAACACGGCTTTTGCGTGTGGCAAAATAAGGATTATTGAATCACTTGACCTAAGGACTATAGGAGCCTGACACAAGTTCAGTGACTTTGTTGTGTATTTACTCACAAGCTTGGGAACTTCTGGTCAGGCTGCTCGCAGGGAGCAAAAGCTGCAGACATGGGAGGTGATTCAAATACATCATCAGCCATAGAGTACAACTCATCATGGACATCAACCTACACAGAAGAGTAATGGAGGTCACAGAGGAGGAAGAGTGCAGGAAGAAAAAAATGGAAAACAATGATTAATTAGCAGCCAGGCCTCATATGTGTTTAGACAATATGATCTACGAGGGTGGAAATACAGGACACCTGAGATGATGAGCAGCTTCTGAGTTTTATCTGTCTAACATCCCATATTCTAATAGGTTTGACATATAGAAGGTTATATAGGGTGATAGAAGGTTTGACAAATATATACTTATTGGAAGGAAGGAAAAAAAGTATAAAGAAAGAAAAAGAAGAAGTTGCTGTAGAAAGGGAGCTGAGGAGAGTTTAGAAGTGAAAGTGAAACAGATTGGTGGAGAAGTGTGACTGCTGACATACGCAGGAAGGGAAAGGAAGATTAAAAATGTCCAGCAAAGAGAGAAATTGGCTGCTGACCTTGCTGAAGAAGAGCGACTCGGACGTGTCTGCGGAGTCCACGGTGTCCTCGTCCATCCAGCTGGGCCGGACAAAGCTCCTCTTAGGGAAACTGCGACCTGTCTGGGAGCCTGCCAAGCCGCTACGGCCCTGAACAACATAAGCAGCGCATAATACGTTACTTTACACATGCATAATGTTTCTTAGATCAGTTCTGCTCTACTTAGAAATAAGGTAACAATAATTAAAACATTAAAAAAGGTATGTTGACAACTGTCCCTCTTCTACCTGGCTTACATCCTAACACACACAAAGGTTTCTGGTACCCCACCCACCCTCAGCAGGTTGGATGCAGCTCGGATGCTCATGCGGGCGACAGACTCCCTCTTACGCATGGGGAAGCGGCTGTACCCAGAGCGCTGGCTGGTGAAGGAGCTGAGTGAGGTGACACCTGGGGTGACAGGACCCCCCTGAGTGGTGTGGGGCGTCCTGGGGGAGCGACCGTCCATCTCATCTGGGCAACGGAAGGCTCGCCCCCGTGCCAGGGGATCCACAATCTACCAAAAACAGAGATTAGGGTCAACCGGACATAGATATTTTCATCATGATATTAACATAAACTCTGCCAAACCATACTAAAAATCTGAGTGCGACACTTGAGAAAGAGTTGCTCTCTCGTATGTTTTTGTGTGCCTGAGTGTGTGTGTGCATGTATGTGTGTAAAGTAGGAATTGAACAAAATTCCTATCAGATGAAAATTCTTATCACTGGCCTCCCAGATTACAAGAGATGCAGAGACAAAACAAGCAGATGAGGATAGGCACAAGAAAAAAAAACAAAGAACAAAAGAAAAACTAAATACTGGAGGATGAGTAGAGCTGTCTGACACAGACTGAAGGGAGGGACATGATTCATCTGGGGCACAGATGGTCCACGTCTGTCACCGTACAGCACTCTACTTTATTAAAGCCAGACACATTTTTCCCTCTCTCCTCACAATCTCCTCTTACCATTGATATTTCTTCCTGTCTCTCCAGAGAAGCCTTTCAGGGTCATAACGTCAAATCACACAGGTGGGAAAAGTATTACTACTATAAATTATTACTTGTTGGCAGGTTGTGAAATTGAGTGGAAACTGGAATCCTCAGTGGAAAGACCCCATGACTCAGAGCCTGCTGTGTCTCATCCAGTTTCTTTTGCTGTCAGTGTAACTTTATTACCTTGGTAGGATATTTTGGTCTAATAATGAAATAGGCAACCAGGATAATAAAGATGTTTCTAAACAAATTATGTTGAAGAAAACCTTAATCAGGATGTCAATTAATGGCTGGATTAGAGTGTTAAGCCATGCAGTAACTGTATACCTCTCATGACAGTACAATACCTTGGGCATCTTGTGTGTGGCTGGTGAGTCCAGGCCCTGGTCGAAGCTGGATGCTGTCTCAGGCTCTCTATACTGGGCCTTTAGCTTGCCGTAACGCTGGCTGCAGTGGCGCAGGCTCTTCCTGTGCCATACCTGCTGCTTGGTCTCACAGTCTTCCCCAACCCCAAACCACTGGGCTGTATTCCTACAGGTACAGAAGGAAGAGGGTGGCCTCACTATTATCCAATCAAATAGCATTAGTTCATAAGCTCAACCATGAGACTTTTGGGATATGTTGCTGAGAAATGCTGAGAAAATAATTGTCTGTTGTCTATTGATTAGAGGGATTCTGAATAATTTTTTTTTGCTGAATGAACTATGGGGACTAGAACATGCACTGTTTGACTTTTTAGGGTGAATGACCTGTAGGGAACAGCACTTGCATTTTTTGTGTAATACACTTTGATGAGAGTGCTTTGCTGTTTTTTTCCCCATGGGCTCATGACCTCGCTGACTATTTATTGTGGGTCTCTAATTAAAAAAAGCAACCTGAATTGGGAGTGACATGAACAAAAATAATAAACATGAATCGAACAACAAAATCGTCATCTTACTTGCGGATGCTTTGCGAGAGCGACGTTTGTCTTCCAAACTTTGCCCTTCTGTCTCTGAATGAGAAGCCTCCATCTCCTGCTCCATCTCCTGCTCCATCTCTGGCTCCACTGATGCTCTCGGACACAGAACCGCTGGCTTGACCAGCCGTGCTTTTCTTCAGGGACGGTCGTAGTGGCTGACCAGAAGAAAGGAGGAATACTGTTACAGCACAGTAATTGTAACGGTATAATAATTATGAACAGTGCCTACACAGAGCGGTAAACTGAAATATTAAACAGTGTTACAATTACAGTTGAAGGAATATTACAATAACATAAATAAAGCAGCAGTAGTGGCAACAGCAGCATGGATACTTGTGAAGGTCTACAGTACTTTACCGGCCAATTAGCAGAATATAACACAATTAATTAATGACTACAGAAAACACCTAAGATAAAATTATTATTAAATCATAACACCGTTAAGAAAGTAATTAGGTAATAACTGTCATGACTGCAGGACTCTTGGTCAGTGGTAAGACTAAATGCCTGCATTGAGATATTTGGATTAAGTGCACATTTAATGTGGACAGTTGTGTTCAGTCAATATTTTGTATGGTCGGGTATTGCTAAAAGGGCCCCGCTCTCTTAAAACACCTACTTGTGTATGCTGTTTATAGTGTTCTTCGATTATGTGGGGTTCAGTGATTCCTGTGAGAGTCCGTTATCTTAACCTGCAGTGACTCTGCAGTTGGTGCGGCTAATGGTGCTGTCATTCGGAGAGTTAATGGGGCTCAAAGCAAGCTGCAAGTGAGCCGTATGTTCAGGTTGTGGCTCAGCTTGTCGGGATAGGGGAATACACCGTTTCTGCCACCGTGGAGCCATTGAGAGAGCAAAACAATGGTCGCACATATACATTCTAGAATCTTGGACACTTTATGAAGGATTTGTTCATTTAATTATCTCTATAGGCTTGACAGAAAAGAGCCTAGATTAACGACCTAAGTAAATGGTGTGGTAGTATACAGTCATATTTACAATACATATTTCAAACAAAGAATAAAACCTTGCAAAATCCCTTACCCCTCAGTTTTACAGATAATACAAATCTAAATTGAATGTGTAATGACAAGTGACAAATTTACATGTAGTTGTTTCAGTATTAACTACAGTACATGAAGCTGCAAAGCATTTCCAAATTTAGTATTATTTAAATGGAAAAATACCACAGTTAATGTGTGGGGCCAGTTTCTGTTCTTCTTTTCTCTCTCATTACAACAAAGCTACACGCCCATGTTCACACTTTATTTGCATCTTTATTACACTAGTTGCTCTTTCAGGACAGTTTAACTGTAGCATGCTCAATTAAACTCTGACTACCTACTACTTTGTGTTGCTGAAATGCCATCATTTCTGTTCTAGGCATGGGCTCACAGAGGAAAATGTATGGCCTTGTGCCCAAAGACTGCAAGACAGCTGTCCAAAATGCCTCCTTGTTCAAGTAAATGGCTATTGAGAGGAACAGAGGGAGAGCATGCTACCCCGATTAACATGATTTAATCCCGTTTGAACTTTTAAAAATAAAGTACTGCCCCAAGTCTTTTTGTCTTTACCACGTATATGCAAACTCTGAGTTGAATGATTAGTATGCATTGCATCTCCTTCCAAGGAGTCCCTCAACCCAAGAGAGCTAAATGACTTGCATTACCTGCTGTAAGGATATGAGGGATGATAAAAGCTTTTTTTGCAATTAATACTGAACTCAAGTTTCCATTTTGATAGCATGTTTTTATCCAAATTCAACCTTCTGATGCTCTAATTCAGTGGTTCTCTTTTTTTTTTTTCAATAATGTACCGCCTTTGAAATATTACTAGTACTCCCTGAACTGTGCAAAAAAAAAAGAGGTACAATAGATCTCTGCGCCTGTTTAAGCTAAACAACAACCATGTAACTGAAAAACACTTAAGTGCTAGCATACATTTTGAATGTTTAGAATCCATCACTAAATTTGTTTTTATAGTATAATTATTTTAGGAAATAATCCCAATACTTTGGAAATACTATTTCCAAGGTACCCCTAGGGGTACTAGAACTGCCATTTAAGAAACACTGCTCTAACTCTTTTTGCTCTAAAGTTTTTTGAGTTACCAATTGATTTGACTGAATAATCGACTAACAGCCCAGGGTCCTTTTTACACGTTTTATCAGTTCAACACGCATGGTCTAGTGCTTAACACCAGCACTATAAAAGGAAGTAGTCGCCATTGTGAGAACACATCTTCTTAGAGACAATCTGCCCAAGAGGCCAGGCAGTGAAAGACAGGGTCAGGTCAAAACAGTCAGCCTACCTGTTTTGCAGGGCCGTGGGACATATTCTCCTCAGGCGGAGGGATGGCTATTACAAGGCTGGGCGGCTTCTTGCTCTTTAGACGACTATCTGGTTGACCTCCGCTTGGAGGAGGCTCCCCCCCCCCCTGTGATGCCATCCTGTCAGAGTGCTGGAGATGAGAAAATGTAATTAAAAAACATAATTAATAATATTCATATTTATTATTAATAATAAATAACAATTATAACATTTAATGTCACATAATATCGGTTTACACAATTATTATACTAGAATGCTGCTGTGAGACAGAAAGAAAAGATTTTAACCAAATTATAGTAACTAGATTGCACATGCCCTTTCAAATTCCAGCCACTTTTTTTTCACCAATTATTATTATTAACAGCACATGTGAGCTAGGTGAGCTATAAGTAGCTGGACTGCGAGATAAGATTAGTGGAAGATATGCAGATGTTTTATATTAGTAAGGCACAAATATTCTGTAATGAGATTGCATGTAATCTCTTGTAACCTTTCTTCTAAACAGGATTACTGTTAGTTTTGTTGACAGATAATATGACAAGATATGTTTATAAACAACCACTTTTTCGAAGACAAAAATGTTTTGACTATTGTCTATAATTATGATGATGATGATGATGATGATGATGATGATGATGATGATATTAAATACTTCTGCAAAGAAATATTAACTCACTTAGATAGTACTTCTAAAACATGTAGCCTATCTTTACTAGTAAATGCATTGTTGATATGGTATATGTAATGCTATGCCTTCATGTGAACTGGATCTCTTGGGCAGGGTGAAAATATTTAACTAAGCTTAATACTCATCTAACAAGAAATAACAGCTATTATAAACAGCACCAAAGGCTCAGATTTAGAAACTGTGTATCAAGTCTTTCTTGTGGCACATTTGTGCATTGCAGAGGACCCACCCTTTTCCTTTATGGCCCCAACAATAACTCAAAAACTATTACAGTCTATCCAGACAAACAGGTTCTTTAGCAGCAGCTGGCTCTCCTCCAGTTCATTCTAAAAAAAAAAAAAAAAATCATTGCCAACATCCACTGCTTTTTGATTACCTTCATAGGCAATTTCTTAAGTGATCCTTAAAAGGCTCTGCATTCACTTCCAGCAGAGGTGAAATGGTGTTATATTAAGGATAGCGACCGTGTCTTGCTACACAGCGCTTAGGTCATTGATTTAAGTTAATTTAATTATAAGGGTAGCAGCGGGAGGAAAGGAAGGGGATATGTCCGTCGGAATGTTTCACTCTGAATATGTGCCTAGAAAAATGAATAAACAAACAAAAAAGGTACACCAATAATTAAACAATATTACATTTATGTCATTGCCAGCAATCCTCTGATCAGAAAGTGTAAGTTAATATCAGCGCTGCTGTTACCAAAAGATTCAGTTTAATTCATTTAAATGTATTACATGAAATTTACTTTTAGATTAGATTTAGGGCCATCCGCAAAGTCTTTTCTTTCTCTGTAACGTAGCGAATTCTAACTGAAAAGTGCCGAAAATCACCAAACATTACAAAATAAAGTTTACACTTCACTTACTGGCATACGTCAGTGATGTTGTCTATGAAAAAACATAATTTTATCCACAAATACTCCATAAAAGTTTGATCATTTATGTGGATAATGTTTCACATCTTTCACACAACTAACTTTAATTTGCAGGCTACTTAACCTCTGTTAAACATGAGGACGGGAAACGAATGATAAATCCACTTAGAAAATACTTTCAGCGATCCCCGGTTTTCCCCATAGATTAAATATCTTCTCACTGTGCAACAAAAAGATTGGCACGGAAAATGCAATAGTGCCTGTGATTCTGTAGTTGCTGAGGCTCAGACATCCATGGCGAACAGGAGGCGGGATGCACGGATCCATCTCCCCAGGAACAAACGCTGTGTTGGGTGGGCAAACTCATGTGATGCGTAATTGATCCCGTGGGTGATTTGTAGGCTATTAAGTGAACAAGGTGTACCCGGTCACTGGGCCGTCCTGACTGTCTTAATTCTGCACATATTTCTGTTACTGTAGTCCTATTTACTATTTCATTATTTCATCCATGTGTGACGCAGCGGGTCCGTGCGCACTGCCACCTGCCATGGAGACGCTGGCCTCACTAACCTCTCCTCCTCTGAGTCTGGTCTCCATCGCGCTGGACTCAGTTTCACTGAGCGTACTAACACTTAGAAAATCAATGGCATTACATCAGTGAGTTCAAACTGCTTATTGTGCGTAATTTGGACTGACACTCAGATGCATGTTGTTTGGTAACTGGTGTGGCGCTGCCATGCTATTCTCTTGATTTCCAGTTCAAAATTGTTTTTAATTTCTGCCATGGTTCAGAGTCACCATTTGCCACTTTGGGCATTTTCTTTTATTGCTTATCCAAGATGACAAAAATACAATCGCCTGGCGTATGACCGTTTTTTTTTACATGTCAATATTTCTCTGTGTAGGTACTTTTCAAGTTTTGGACGTACGCCATCTTCTGGTATGAAAGCTGCGCAGTCTTTAAACATGAGGCCCCTGAAGTGGCCCGTGGTATAGATATGTGTATGACATTTGTAATTTAATATTGTAGTAGTGCAGAGGTTATCATGATATAGTACATTTTCATTCGAGAAACCGTGATTGACAAAATTACCAGGTGCACATGTATTTCTTTGTCCGATCCAGTGAATAAAATACATGACAAATCAACGTACTCCATTTTTATTGGTGCAAAAATTATGTAATTATAATGCCAAAAGGAGTCCTGCTCATGATTTGGAGAATTGCCCACAGAGCGATATTAAAAAGTGAGAGCCACCTTGGCATAAACCACACAGCAAAATCTCTCTACTGACTGTTTCATATTATTCAGGGCTCAACGCTAGCTTTTTAAAGTGGTTGCTGGCTTGGCAACCAGGCATCAGCTTTTGGTTGCCGAAACTGACATTACGGTTGCCATGTTTTAAACTGCCTGTATTTGGACCAATTAATTTTTTATGTAACTCAACATAACATTTTCATAATGTTGCAATATAATTTCCCATCCCTCTCAAATAGGAGTGCAACGGATCACAAAACTCACAGATCGGATCACGGTTTTGAGTCACGGATCAGATCAATTTTCAGATCAGCACAAAAAAGGGGGGAATTTAAATGATTAAAAATTTAATAATAACTATTTTTTACTTCTTTCACCAGTAAATTGTTGTTTAAAGACAAAAACAGATGAGAAAGGGTATTATACAATAACTTTGAATAGAGCTGGGCAATATATCAATATTATATCAATATCTTGATATGAGACTAGATATTGTCTTAGATTTTGGATATCGTGATATGCCAAGTGGTGTCTTTTCCTGGTTTTAAAGGCTGCATTACAGTAAAATGATGTCATTTTCTGAACACACCAGACTGTTCTATGTAACTGTTCTGTTATTTGCCTTTACCCACTTAGTCATTATATCCACATTACTGATGATTATTTATCAAAAATCTCATTGTGTAAATATTTTGTGAAAGCACCAGTAGTCAACACTACAATATCGTCGTGGTATCGATATCGAGGTATCTGGTCAAAAATATCGTGATATTTGATTTTCTCCATATCGCCCAGCCCTAACTTTGAATGCGCCACAAGGTTTACCGATTTTAAGTAACCACAACCTTTATTCCCGTGACCAAGTGCTAGTTTGAGTCTTTAAGCTCATAGCTTTAGCTGCAGACTGTTGTACGTCCTGCTGTTGAAATCCTCTACAGTGAAATACAGTCAAACTTCATTTTACTGTCAGCATTTTAACCGTGTTTGATCCAGTTACTGCTGTAGAATGTGTTATTAGTGTTTTCTAGTGTGACATGCAGCGATGTTTCTGTTGCCTGTAACGTCTGTTTCGGAGCATCAGAGAGCAGTGCAGACATTTAGGTGGCACGGTAATGAGGCACCTAAATCCGCATTGCTATTCCGTCCAGTAGATACCGGGCACCATATTAGCACCGGATTTTAACATGCACCATTAACGTGAACAGAAAATTGCGTTGCCTGTATCTTTTCACAGCAAACGTGCGCGTGTGGAAAGCGGTCGCACAGCAGCTGAAATGTTGTGTTGCGCACAAACGTAGTGTTTAAACTTTACGGAGACAACCAAATAAAATATTGACTTCTTTTGAAATAAGATTTACCAGTTTTGTAAGTTTTGATTTGTTTTTATATTGACTCAATCTGGTTGCAACCAGGCAACACTTACTGTCGAGCCCTGATATATAGTGTCATACAGTACTGTCAAGCCCAACCAGAGACTTAAAAATATAAATACATTTAATTTCAAATTCAAAATAAAGTCAGCTTCAATTTAGCTGACTAAATCAATCAGAAATTGATTCTCCAGCACCTACAGTACTTAACTTGGACCACTAATGAAAAAGCAACTGATACACCAGCTGTTAAGCTGTTGGGAGTGACACCCGATGACATCAGATGACAGCGATCAATAGTGCTCTCAAATCATCATGCATCCTCCAGGTGGTTGGTAATCCATTTCCTTTCCTCAGCTTTAACTGAAAACAGCCTTGCAATCATTTTTATTGATTGTATATAATAATGGTGATCTAGTAGTTGAAGCTTCTTCTACTTCTACAGTCATAAGTTGCTCTGCATGATATCATCAGTTTATGACTGAAACACATTTAATACCCAACTATTAAACAAAAGAATACTCAGTATGACAGTACCAGTAGCATGACTCCTATCAAGATCACTATATCTTACAGTCAGTGTTTACAAACACAATCACGTGTGTGTGTGTGTGTGTGTGTGTGTGTGTGTGTGTGTGTGTGTGTGTGTGTGTGTGAGAGATGGTGTGTGCATATGCTGCACAAATATCACAGAAATCTCATCTGCAGATTCATAACCAGTCCGTCTGTCTGCTCAGGGACCTAATAATATTCTTAAACTTACTTATCTCTGTCTCCCAGTCTTTACCAATCACAGCCAAAAGTGAAACAACCAGCCAGTCTATTCCTGGAGCTCAGAACGTCTCGTAGCATTGCACAACATTTCCTGAGAAATCAAAGGCAATAGAAGACATGAATCTATAATGACACAAGCCTTGGCCAACACATCCATTATGTCATTATGGTCTTGAAAGCCTTGAAGTTGACCTGGAGTTGTGGTTTATAAAATCAATGCGAGACCCTGGGTGTCTGCGGCAGGAATGGCAGCAGCAGGGAAATCTGACACCACCTCAGTCAATAGCCTAGTTTCCACTACAGAGCCAAGACACACTTAGACAGGGCTTTTACATATTGTTCATTTGCCCCCAGCCCCCCCAAAACAGCATTTTTATAATGTCTTTATGCTAATAGGGGTGTATATTTCAATTTTGCCAACAGTGGTTTGACTGTGTGATGAATATTTCAAGCTTGGCCAGAAAGCCAGATTCAGTCCTCTTGAAACAGAAACAAGGCTACTGGCGATCTAGCCTGTGGTTTAGTGAAGTAGTGGGTAGGGGCTGGAACCCATCCACTTAGATAATGAATTAGCTAGGAATTTGGCTAATGGACAGAGTGCTCAAGAGGTGGGGAGACTGCGGCTGACAACAGTCTATCAGGCAGTTGATAGGAGCCACATAACTAATGGGAATGAACAAGAGATAGAAACCTAACCCTAACCACATTTAGCAAGCAGCACCTTATTGTGTGACCTGGAGCAGTTTTAAGAGAGGTGGACAATTATTAACGTCACGTAAATGTGCCGGCATCCTGTCTTATCTGCAAGGAGAAAGTTGCCATTCTGTAGTAATAAAGTTTCAAGTTGCATTACTCTACTCAACATACACAGCTAGGTAGGACGAAAAAGGAGAGAAATATGAGTAGCTAAGAGTGTATATTGCTAAAATGTATTGTTGAAAAACACAAACAATCAAAAGAAATGGAGTTTGTTTTTTTCAGTGTTTGAGCAGCCCCCCAAGGAGTGAACAAAGTGGCCAGTGGCCTCCAGGAAATTGAGGTTGAGACCCCTGATATAGAACATGGAGAGGAATTCAATAAACAGCATGGAACTCCATCATGAGTGAGTGTGTATAAATAGTATCTACAGTAATAATTTTACAGTAGGCTAGCTATTGCTGAGCTACTTATATTTAGATTTGCTCATTAACATAAGCAATGTTGACAAATGAGACAAAAATGATTAGAAGGCTCCACAACACATGCAGAAAACCGACAATGACACACCGGTGTTTAGCAGCAAGCCTGTTCTGACTGTTGTAACACCAACAGGAAAAATATCTTAAGAATAAGTTCAGTTATTTTCAGTCCATGACCGTGATTTCCCCCAGCTGTGTCTAGGAATGTTAGTACGTCAGCAAGCAGCAGCACCATAAGGGCACGTTGGCCAAATAAACATGGACCATGTCTTTCTAATTCCATCCGCGTTCTCTCGTACTAACCACATCTAGCTAATGTGATGGTTGATTTTCAAATGTAACAAATGGGTTTTCAGCAAATCACATACAGAATGTTACGCTCCACTTGTGCTTTCTATAAACATGGATGAAATGACACGAAATTAAAGACTGAAGTCAAATCAAGTCAAGCTTGCTAAGAAGACAATGAAAAGCTACAAAAAAACATTTAAAAAAAAAAGGGTAAAAATAGGGGAAACATTGGAGAACACCATGACTCCCCATCCACTCCATGTGTCGAGTGAACTTGTCAACTCACTCACTGCAGTCTCAGATCCCAATGAGTCATGTGTCAGAGCAAGGAAGGGGCATATCCACAATGACATCATCCATAGCTAATGTCATCACATGACACGGAAAGAACAATTTCCACCAAGTGCCTTTTTAGCGTCTAACAATGCACTGGTTCAACTAAACAGTTAATCACTTGACCATTAATCAGGGGGACATATTGTCAGTGTGCGTCTCTTGTGTTTGGTGAAATCATGTGTTCCTCTGAGAGTGACACCATGTTTCAGGCTCTTCCCCCCTGGGAGAGGCTTGCCCGGGGAATGTGTTCGTTAGTATTCCCGTTTTACTGACGTTCAAAGCAGTGGTATGCGCTGTGAACCTGGAGACAGGCTGGACTGTGCTCAGTCACTCAGAGCTCTATAGTTCTGGATACATGTAACAGGTTGCAATTGCAGTCAGGACAATGTGTCCCCTATCTTATAAAGCACATACATAACCCGCATGTATGGCTGTAAGGAAGATATCTTGTTTCATTTTCTGCCGCACTCACTCTGCACAGCATAGCAGTTGACCGACTTCATATGGGCCAAGCACACTTAGGTTGTGTTCACACAACCTGCAGCGGTCTGCAGGCGGTCCGACAAAAACGTAAGTCTTTCCATTCATTTTAAATGGGGGTAGTGCGTTTAGTCTGCGATGGTGACAGATTCAACTGTTGGTGAAATGCAACCAGACGTCACCCTGCAGTGGCCACTGTGTGTGTTCATGTACTTTCCCCTTAAAAACATGTGTGTGTTGTCACGTGACTCCGCCCCCTTCCAGTCTGAGGCATGGAAGCAACATGGAGGAGAACTCAAAACACTGAGCAACTGAGAAACAGGAGCAGCTTGTACAAAATAATAAGTTTAAGTTTATAATATATACAAATATACCAAGGATACAAGTGGGATTTTCCAGGCTTGGCTATATGCTTATTAACATGAGCTTAAATGTGCTTGTATTGTTTGACAATTAACAAATAGTAATAGTGCAGTGTTTTCCCTAGCTTTGTGGAAGACTTAGGTGCACAAATTTGGTGGGGTATCAAAGCGTCCTTCCTTAAGAAAATGTGCATTTTCTTTAAAAAAAAAAAGAAGAAAAAAAATGCCATTTACCCATACATTTTGTGTCTCTTTGTGTGATTTTGTCTCGTTTTCTTTGGGGTTGTTGTGGGTCTCTGTAGTCATTTGGCGTCAGTTTGTGTCCCTTTGTGGTAGTTTTTTGTCTCTTTTTCACATAATTTTGGACCGTATATAAATAAATACCCCTCAAAAAGCTTAAAGACAAAAACTTAAAGCTAAAGAAGTCCAATTATAATCATTAGATCTGATGTAAGTCTTTTAGTTACATTCAGTCGGCTTAGGCCGGCTACACACTGGCTGCGTCGCGTGAGCGTGTCCGCTGCGTGGCGTGTCCGCTGCGTGGCGTGTCCGTTTATATTTCGGCTCCCACGTTAACAGGTTAGAGCTTACACACTGCCTGCATGACACGCACGTCTCAGGCGCGGCTCGAGTCGCGCTGAAAACGCATGCATGCTAGAAATAGAACCAACGTCTTTTTTTCACGCGACAAGCAAGCGTGTTGGAAGCGTTTCCATGCAAAATAGAATAGGAAAAGATGTCATTTTGACATGAATACATATTAATAAAGGACATGTTGATGTTTGAAAATCTCTAGGTTTTGATATAAATGCAGATATAAATGTAATTAAAAAAAAAGTCTATTTTCTAATATTGCACCTGTCAATACAGAACGAAATATTCTGTAGCCTATTTTTGCGTCAAGTCTATATTTATGTTTAACATGGTATTTCATTTTCTCAATGGGAAATATACATGTGTACAGACAAGGCTAGCAGCAGCAGCGCCGCGTCAGACACGTTTCTGGTGTGTAAAGACATAGAAAAATCCACGCAGCCGCCACGCAGCTGACACGCAACAGAAACGCCACGCTCGGCCTTAGGTGCTGCCCAAAACTGCTTGGGTGCTGCACCTAAACCTTATAAAGGGAGGAAATGGAGGACTGATAGTGTAGAAACACATGCTGACTGTATAACACCCAGATACATTGAGTAGGTAGAACTACAGTCCCTCATACTTTTAGTTTAAAGTATAAAAACATCAACTATGCCTACTTCGAAAGCAACCAAACAGTTTCACCCGCTGTATATTTTTGGCATTCTTCTCACATCTGAGCCAAGGGAATTGTTGAGAAACTACACAATGCGCCTCCACAGAAAAGCTCAAAGCTTGTTCATGATGCTTACTGTGTGGAGAAAAGAGTGAGTCTCACTGAACTAAAGTGTTGTGTGTGCCAAGCTATGCCTTTTTTCGCACTTTTCCATTTTAAGCTTTTACATGGCTCGCCAGAACAACTTGTTGTAGGCCAGAAAGCTTCAAATCTACTTCATGAGTGCAGAAAGCAAAATTAACAAGGCCAGTGTTACCACTTGCAGACCGGGATTTGATAATAATAAACATTACAAAAGCAATAATAAATCTGAGTCAGGCAAGTGCATGTTTAACATGTCACATCGTGGTGCTTCTGACTTGTGAGAATGTGTGATAATTGAAACCTCTGCTCCCGACAACATCGCACAACCTCCTTCCTTTTTCGCAGAAACTTGAGGCTTATGCTTATTCACACTTTCTTCAACTACAGTAGTTATGAAAATTTACCTCAACATGACTGCGTGCTATACGCAGTCTGATACTATTCTTTTTTTCTGCTTTTTAGGGCATTCATTATACAGCCGCTGGAGAGTGACAGGAAAGGGAAGAGAGGTACAGAGAGGGGACGACACGCAGCTAAATCAAACCCAGGCCGCTGCCAAGGACTCAGCCTGCATGGGGCGCACACTTTACCAGGTGAGCTAGAGGTCGCCCCACACTGATACAATTCAACACTGAATGAGTCATTTTGAGATTAGCATTATGAAAAAGTCTATAATCTTACTATGCATGTCCAAAGCAGAAATAGCTGTTTTGACCGGTGATGTAATTGGAGTTATTCTGGCCTTCAGAAAACGGCATCATCCCTTCTTCTTCTTAACATTCACAGTGTCTTACCTTGTAGATCCCTACAAGGACATATACAAAAGCATGTGTAACTGTAAGCTGTTCACCTTGTTTATTCAAACTATTTAAACATGTGTACCATAAACCTCCAACTGGATTAATTTGTGTGAAGTGTTTTAAATGCATTGTGCGTTGTAAATGTCTCTCAAAACACCAGGAGAGCACATTTATCCATGGATAAGATGCGAGATAACTTCACACATGCATTACTCAGTGGCTTACAGAACAGGTGTGATTAAAATTATAAAGCCTCAGTGCAACGAGAAGTGGGGGATATATATTTGTGGGAATTATAACATGTTTCATTATTAAGACTACAGACAGCATTGAGGGCTAACATGAGTACAAGTAAAGATGTTCAGACAATGTTCGCATCCTCACACACAGCCTGTGTCTCGCACAGCCAGTAAGTGTGTGAACAACTGCGTCAAGTGCTAATTTGTATGTGGGAGTTGACCACACTAACAGTGTGATCTAGAATAGTAACATGCGGAGATATTGTTTTATAGCTATTGTGTATACCCTTCCAGTCAGTTTTCCTTTCTCATTGAAAATGGCATAGATGTTGAATCATCTGATTAGACACCTGTAGAAAACAACTCGTCAAAAGCCCTATTCGCACAGGACTAGTATTACCAGGGGACATCGATTTTACTGACATTATCTCCCGGATATGATGTCAAGGCTCTGTCAAAACATCAACAATCATTTATAATTGCCAACGGCAATCGTCATCTCAACCCTAAAATCACAAAATGCTGATTCGCACAACTGCAACTATGAAATTAAAGGCTGTTTTGCTGCCTTGTCATCTTTACTAGTTAACAGTTAGCTAACTACAGAGTACAGGTTGAGAAAATAGCTCAAAGGCTACAACAGGTGTTAAGTCAATATGTGCTCCTATCGGGATGTGCTACTTAGAGGTTCTGCACATGCGTGGTAGCATTATTTGATTGGGGATTTGGTGTATCAAAAAACGTTGCCACCCTACCCCTGAAATCTTAAATAAAGACATTATAATAGCGTATCAAAATATGCTCCAGTTAACTATTCAAATATGAAGCCATGCAAACAGCAACTCATTTTCTTTCCTGTTTCCTAGAGGTGTGACGAGATCTCGCTATATTAAAATGTGACGATTTTTTTCGTCAAAGTGAAAAAGTGTCTCGCGATATCAGTACACAAGTGCAGACCAGCAGCCAGTATGGAGTCTGGCTTTGACCTCGAAATTAGCATAGAAGATTAAACTTTTGCAGAGCGATCGCGGAGTTGCACTTGAAAAAAAAAACTGCCTATGTAACCAAGCGCTGGAAACTTTAGGAGGATACCGAAGCTCTCATTGAAGTTTTCTTTTAAATAGTGTTAAAGTCTCGTCTCTTAAACCTAGTGCGCAACCCGTAATTAGTTTTTTGTACAAAGAAGGCTTTCTTATATGATTTAATTTAGCGCGCGGCAGGTCAGGGCCAGGGCAGGTCACACCACGCCACATCACGTTGGCTACAAGCCAAAAAACTAAACAAAGGATGAGGGAGAGAGGAATAATTTCAACAGCGGGAAGTATTGTCATTATATAAAAGGCTTTGAACCAAGTAGGAACATCGCTGACATCCAACATGTCACTGTGAGCAGAAGAGCAGCAGCGTCCCTCTCCTTTCTCGCCTTGTGCACACAGGCAAAGCGAGTTACTATGGTTATGGGAATCTGCATCGCCACGTCTTTTTCATAATGTAAACCTATGTGAAACACGACAGAAAACTTAATAGGCCTATATAAACGTGCGGTAATCTTCGTAACATACAGTAACAGCCTGAATGCAGAATGTTTGCAGTTCTGCAGTTTGGCTGATTGTTGACTCCTCCTGTAAGGTTAATTATTGTTCCAATAAGGTAGAATGAGTTTTAAAAAGGAGCTGGCAGCTTGTGCGTGCCTCGAAAGTAAAATGGTAATATAAAGACTAATGTAACTAATTACTTTTGATTCTAACTAATATTATTACTTTAAGGAGTAATATAAAGAGTAACACATTACACTTCCTGCCCAACACTGCTTGTCACACCCCTATTGTTTCCATGTTTAACAAACTGAGTTTTCCTAATAAAGCCTCTCCGTCTCAACAAACTGAGCTGTTGGACAAGTCCCATGCTGTAAACGGAAGACCAGAAAGGACTGTGTGTGAAAGAGCTTTAAAACGGACAGGGGCCGGCACTCAGCTGGCACAATGCCTTAAAAATGAAGAGGAAAACTCTGCTTTAACAAGACCTTTTTAAAGACAATCAAAACCTTTGATGGCAGCAATGAAATGACATCCTCTTGATAAACTTCCTATACGTTAGGTGGACAACATGTTTGGTTTGGTCTGCCTGCACTCTTGCGGTACCGTGTGTGGGGTTCAAACTGATCATGACTAAGCAGCCAGTCATTATGCCAGCAGAAGATTAATCAGTTGAATGCTACTGAAGGTGGAGGAGTAGGAGACTGTGGGAGTTTCAGTGGTAGTGTCTGTGTGTGCGTGATTGTGCGTGTGTGTTTCCAAACAGTCAGAGCAACAGAAACTGCCCCCTCATTTTTCACTTCCAACCACAAGATGTCTTGATGACTCTCGAAACAAAACCTTGGTTCTTTACCATTATCCATATTTGGCTGATAATAGCATGTGCCTCAAACAAATCAATAGTTCCATTTTAAAAACTATTAGAAGACAGTAATTTAAGTTCACTATTGAGGTATCTTGTTTGAAAAGGACACATTTCAAACACATTTCAACTATTTTCTGCATGTGTCTGCATGCCCAAACCCGCATAACAGCGAGCTACTATGCAATACCAAACAGCCTTGGTCCCAGTCCAAGAGTTCCTCACAATCCTCAAGATGTGACCTAAATGACTAGTATTAATACAGCGTGCATTCTGTACACATAAAACAAGGTATTGCTACCCTATCGTGTTTTTCTCTCCATCATTGGTCTCCAACAAGTGCGTGCATGTGTTTATGTTACAATGTGTCACCCAAAACAGCTAACTTCTAAAGGGGTTTGTCAGACATTTTGTCTGCAAGAAATGGAAGAAATGGAAAAGGAAAAATGAGCAGTTTCAGTGCCACAATAAATGTAAATAGTGGATACACAACCTACCCTCTGCGCCACTAGCAGCTTTCCAGCAAAGCTACAGTTTTCACAGAAATCCTTTTAAGGTTTATGAGTCTTTGGGTTTCAAAGCATTTCCGGTGTATCCCAAGATAATGTGTTATGCACCGTGGAACGACGGTTGGCATGAGAGCCAGGTGCTTTTTTCTCCACCAACCAAATGGCTAGTAAATGTTTAAATTTTACCAGCCACCCAATAGATTACAATTGTTTTTTTGGCTGGTGAGTGAAGCAAATCTACTAGCCATTTGCACATTTAACAGCATTTGGCTGGTAAATGGTGCTAATATTCCAACAGCCGAGCCAGCAGCTCGATACTCCTCCTATACTGTTACTAAAGTGGGTTGTTATTATAAAAAGGAGAAAGGCACACAGTTTGGGGTGTGTTATGGAAATATGATCTTATCTGAAAACAGATAAGATCATGGAAGGAAAGCCCCAAGAGGGAAGTAATGGCAGGATGTAACTGTGACACTGACAGATTGGAATACCCTGAATGCAAGTATAGTATATAACTACAAACTATAGGAGCAGTGAAATTAGATATATTCTTCAGGCACCACATTCTTCTTAGATAAAAAGAACTGTGGTACAGTGTTGATGGGGAGAGAACAATGAAGAAACGGAAACCTGTGATGTAGGGCTGCACAATATATCGTTTTTTTTTTTAAATTGTCATCGCAAGAGCAACTGACGCAACAAACATATTGCGAAAGGCTGCGACATATCACGGAAGACACTCAGAGATTCTTTGGGTTAGTTGAAAGAAAATATCAGCAGAAAACTGCACTTTAAAATGTAATGTTCATTCTTTTTTTAGTGGTGCCTTTTATGTTCAATTCAATGTTCAATTTCTTCAATAAAATAGTGTCGGAAAAGATTTCCTTTCATTTATTTTAAATTCAACAAGCAGCTTGTTGTATTTTAGCAGAATACTGAAAGCAGCAGAAAGGCAGAACTGAGTACAGTTTAATATCGTTATCATGATATTTGGGGCTGTCCCTAACAATTATTTTTGTCATCTAATCTTTTTTTCGATTAGTAGATTAATCTAACGATTAATTTGCATATTAACTAATAAAGATTTTTGAACTGAACTTTGGAGAATCAGTACTTAAGTACTTGACATAAAACTTAAAATGGCTATGACATGGATTTATTTCATCACTGGAGTAATATGCAGATAATAACTGGCAACTTTTGCATCAGTGTGGGGCAAGGAAAATAATTAAAACGCAGGGCTCCAAGTGGCCTGACGTTTATACTTGTGCGCTGATATGTGCATCGATCTCTTTAATAGCAGGGCCGGCATGTGTGTGTGTATGGCGAGTGTGTGGTAGAACGAGTGAGAAGGTGATTAGCTTCGGAGCAGTACCACTGATGAGGACCAATGTGTGCATACATACAGCAACTTTAGATCTTGTAGCGGGTACATTTTAACTGTTCACTTGAAGCAGTAACCTGAAAAATGAACTGTAATGTTGAAACTGATCTGTATACATTAACACTGCCTTTGACTTTGTCTTAATGTTTCCCATAATGTATTATCTTATAAAGACATTCAATGGCAGTGTGTGTCTGGCACCTTCACTCTTCACCTCCATTAGTGTCGAGAGTAACTAGAATAAAAGACTGCTCTTGCTGTAGAACAAAACAATGAAAAAAGTCAATATAAGACAAACACCACAGTAATGCTGTGATAAGGAGTACAATAATAATTTTGTCCACATCGCCCACCATAGTAGCTACTTTGTGAGTAATTTCGGTATTGATCACATGTTGGTAGAGCAAGTATCTACCAGTCACTGGTGGTTGAAAACATTTCTAGCGGGGAAAAAAGTACTCTGCACTGGCACCTGGATTTACTGTACCACACTGTAACCAACCACAAGCCATCATCCAAAACACCTGCAATAACTGGTAGCAAGAGAGTTACAACCACAAACACATTTTCACCCAGTTTAAACACTGTTTAGTGACTGACAATTCCAATGATATAGTGAGTTTGCTAAACAGGTGTTTTCATTTTTATGTTAAGGTCTCCTACACAAATTTCTGAGACAGACCAAGATCTGATAACGTTTACCTCAACAGACACTTCTAAGAACTGCTAGTAGACAAAACTGGTAGCTACAGAAATATGTAACTCTCTGCAGGAGGTGGAGAGGCAACTGTGAGAACTGTGACACAATAGCAGCAATTTAATAACTGACTGTACTGTCTAGGCTATAGTTTAGTCATCACCAGTGTAAATAGTGTTTTTTTAAAGATAAGCTAACCTACACCAGAATTGAAAAAACATCTCCTCCTTTTTATTAGCTAGGTAACTTGACAAAATGTGGTTTATTTTCGTCATAATTCAGATGAAAATGAGTTTCAGATACGGTCATTCGACGTTAAACACACCTTTCTGTATTCTTTGACAAACAAATGGGAGGGATGTAACAACAAATGAATTGTCGGCACATGGCGACTATAGCTAATTAACTTCACAGGGATAACTGAATGACATTTGAGGAATAGTATTCGTATGCATTTGTCTCGGTGGGTAACGTTAGAGCAACAAAGGGCTTGTCGAGGCACGCTTTCAGCGGCTCGTCTAAGCTAACATTTGTTTTTTGTCCTTTAAAATAAGCGTTGGTTCCCACCTTATGTTGAAAGTTGCTTTAACATTTATTCGAGTACTTATTTTGAGATATTTAATATGTTTTCATTTTAAAAACTCGATAATGACAGTTGACTCAAACACTTTAAGTTAACGTTAACTTTTAACGGCTTTAACGTTCCAAAAACAATCGTAAAGAGTCTCGTTCCACTCACCTCCAAGACGAAACAACGGGGTATTGTTCATTAGCAGAGGGTATATGTCCGAGATGAAACGATACTGTAAGCTACTGTCCGCCAGTGTGTCACTACTTCCCTCTTTCTCTCTTCCAACAACTGCAGTTCCACGGAGGAGCAGGGGGTGGAGTCACAACTTGTAGTATCCACAGAATTGACGAGCTAGGCCAGGTCCAACCCTCCACCAGCGGGCCGCGTGTGGAAACTACAGAGCAAGAGCCTACACTAATAGTGATTAACTCCTGCACAGCATACTTCGCTGCACGTTTGTGTTAAGTTCATGGAGTTGATACATTAGTGGTTTACATCTTAAAATGTTAATAGCTAATGCCCATACTAGATTTGTTTTTATTACTATGCAACTTTAAGCAATTCTCTAGAAAGAAATGACCTTGTATGCACAGCAGGACTTGTAGAACTTGTCTCATAATGTATAGAAGCAAAGAAAGGCCATAATAATGTTCTATAGGCCTAAGCAACTTATATAATATTGAGAAAAAGAACCACTAACGTTACAGAGTACTCAGATGTTCAAGTTTAAATTTTATTATTTTAAATGTTGGTTTAATTTTCTGACCTGATATACATTTTTAGATACAAATTAATTAAAGCAACATATATATATATATATATATATATATATATGTGTGTGTAAAATATAAATATATATATAAAATATATTGAGCACTTCTGAAATCTCACACACACACACACACACACACGTGAAAAGTGTTGGGGAAAAAATCTGATTCATTTACTGAACTTAAAATGGGGTACTCCAGCAATTTAGTAGTACCCTTCCACACAAAGTTGGAAGAACAAAGAATGGTCAAAATTGATGCAGCAGACGGAGAGATATCCTGACCCTAGTATGGTTCAAGCCCCAAAAAAGATGGATCCTACAGTTCCATTAATCCATCTCGATAGTGCCAAACCCCTAGTTGATAACTTTCTGACTTTCTATAAAAGTCTCCAGCCCACTCCAAGATACTTTCAGACATCAGTTATTTTCTTAGACTTTAGAAAGCTCCTCCAGACTTGCACAACTATGTTCACTGCCTGAAAAGCACTAACCATGACTAGTAAACTGATCTATGTCTGCAATACCACTGACACGTGTAATTTTTTTACATAGTTCTATTTGCTCTATTCTTTTACTGAACTCTTCTGCAGCAGGATCCCTGTGTCATCTAGACTGAAAGGTGATCAACTTAATTCAAGTGGCTTTATAGTATACTATGTTGCTAAGTTTTTGATTTACATGATGTATGTTCTTCCAGTACATTTCTCATTAAAGTGGTAATGCATGTTATTAATAGTGGGCCTAAAAAAGCAGTTTTTTCCAAAGTTGATGTAATACAGTTCAAGCTGGTTAACTGATCAAGACAGATAAACACAATACACATGATTTAGTTTTTTTTAATCAATATAACTTACAGGTCAAGTTATTTACCAGCCATTAAAACCATGTTTCAAATCATTATTACACAAGAAAACATTATCACACAAATATGCTTAACAAAGAGCTTATTCATTATATAATAATTGTTCCTGTGCGGCAGAAATTAAGGAAATAAAAGTCATACAAATACAGAAATGAAATACTATAAGCCTTGTAAGAACATTCTCGATTACTTACATTAACAAATGACAACTTCCTCAGGCACATAATTATTTAACAAATCAAAAAGCAAGCATCTGCCATTAGGATTAGGTTGCTCAATGAGAAAAATAAGCTACTGCAGAGGAGTTGAGATAAAGCAAGAAATAAAAATCCACCAATTCTATGAAATATGATACATTTCTGTTTGCTAAGTCAGTTAATTATAGGTTTTTCTAAACGGTTTCTGAAACTTTAATAACAGGTACAGAAGCATTAATCAAAAAAAGATCCAGTTTGCACATAGTTCATCATTTCATGTCAGCAGAATTTGAACGTTGCAGCATATTAACAATAGAATTATTTAAAGGTTGTAGTTTAAAATGTGCTTGATTAAAAACTAAATAATCCATGTAGATGTTAGCTGGGGTTTTTACCCTTCTTTATAATATATCAACCTCACACAGCAGGGAGGGAGAATACTGATTCACACATACAGTGCATATGTGGTCTCATTAAACACTACATATTTGTCAGAAATTCCTACTTCCTGTCATCACATGTGCTTTTTACACATTTGACATACTTCACCATTATCTGCAGAAACCGTTCTGTCCAACAAATACATTCAGAAGCATGTGGACGCACAGAATAGTAATTATTCGTTCTAATGGTCGAACACACAGTCATAGTTCAGAAATTGAGGAATTTAGTACAAATCACCCCAAAGATGTTCAGTTCATCTCCAGTAAGTCGTAAATCATTCCACTTTCTCACATACATTGTCTCTTGATGGACCTCTCTTCTCTCTATTGAGCTCAGCTTCTATCAATGGAGTAGTACTGGTATATAACCTACACACTAGTATCTGTGAAGTGGATCTTTAAAAGTATGACAATGTTATTCACTATACAGCAAGAAATGCAACAGGTGGTGGGGCTGAGAGAAAAGGTTTGTTTTGCCTTGAAATACAGCAACTGGGAAATTGTAAGGATTTTTCAGTCTTGTAAAAATTTGTTAGCATTGGAGACCATTGTGACTGACATGAATTCAAGCTGACCGCAGCACAGAGAGTTTTTTTTATTCTAAAAACATGCACTTTGGGTGAAGTATCAACTTAAGGCAGTGAGGAACAGTTTGATACAATGCAGGACATTGACTTTTAAGGCGTAGTGATTATCTACTGACCGTTTCAAAATGGTATTTGTCGCAGTATTTTACAGGGAAATATTTTTATATTATCTTCACTTGATGTTTCCTTTGGACATCTGCTCTTAATGATCTAATTCAAACTACATTTTGACTGCCGTTTAAGTCATATTACAACATAATTCACAGGTATGGAAGGGTAAGGGGTGTCACAAACTTGTGCAATTCTTTCTTGATGCTTACAGCATTGATAAACGTCATGAATAAAGTAATGCTTCTTTAGTAACAACAAACAGCACAGGGTCTTTTCAAATAACCATTGGTCCTTGTCGTCAGGGGAAACAACCAAAACTGATTTTGCTGTTGGTTTGTTCCTAACATAAAAATCTCTAACATTATGTAACGTTCATAATCACATTCTGTTCTTGTTAGGAAAAAAAAGAGAGATGGCAATCCTATCTTGGCTGGCTCATACAGAGGAGCCATCAGGCACGCAGTAGAAAGTGAAGAAAAGATGGGGGAAACTGAAATAATAAAAACCTCACAATGGAATTTCTCTACAGAAAACAAGGTCTTCTTAAACTGCAAATAATTGATTGTTTTCAGTATTATTAAAGCTATTTTTCAAAATAATGATTTCATTAGAGATTTTTTAGATAGAATTCTAATTCCTGGTATTGCTTCTATTCTCCTCATAATTGCATTGTCTTGAGATTGTTTCAAGTTCTCTACCCCATTTACAGGCCACTGATTTCCCCATCATCCCCCATCACCAAAGAGAACAATGTAGATTGCCCCAAAATGTGACAATATACCATGGCCTTTAGAGTGGCTGATTATGGTGTTTAACATGACCACACACAGAGAGTAAAGTAGGAAAGGCTAAATTCCTTCAGACTGGTAAATACCAGCTGATGGAAAGTAATGGCCATGATGGTGTTGATATTGATTGGGGTTAGTGTAGTTAAGGTTGTGCCAATATATGGAGATTTAAAAGGGTCGCAACCAGGACTTTAGGTGCAAGGGGGTCAGCTCACAGTTTGGACCGCAGGGGCTTCAGGTACTTGTGGAAGGATTCATGGACCTGGGGAAGAAGAAGGAATGGAGCATTTGTTAAGCTGAAATAACGGGCAAGGGGGAAAGACATGTTTATGTAATCTCACACACAGTGTTCTTCCTTTAATGCCAAATGATTGTGGTCGCCCATAAAGTGCACACATGCAATAGCGCACTTCATCTTTCATTTCTGGAACCTATGTAACTGAACAACTTAATGTGACTTAATGCAGTATGTCATACATGTCGTAGAAAACGTAAAGCATTAAAGTCCTAGAAAAATTACTCTCACTGTTAGCCAGTGTTTATGTCACTAAACACATTAAGTTTAATGCAATTGTAAATAATGTTTATATATATATATATATACCAAAAAGTAACAGTGCCATAATTCCAAATAATAAAAATATTACTGTTTAACGCTACTGCCCCTGCCATATTAAACTGCTTCTCTCGGCAACAGATATAACACACAAATTGAAAAGCTACGAAAAACAGAAAATGCTAATTTATTGAGACACGGATTGAGAATTATTTGTCGCATGTTGTCATTTGTTATTTCTGATTGGTTGCCAACCATCAAAAGTCAAGCCAGTATCACCGAAAACCAGTGGAGTGACTGCAGGAAGCAAGCTGAGTTTGCTGGGGTTCAGGTAAGGCCTGCATCCTTTTCTTGTTGCTAGCATTTAGCCTACGTTGTGGTCTGTTAGTAGCTTGTACGACCATAAGGCTTAGCGGTAATAATATCCCCTAGACCAAATGGCATAACATTTGATCATACCACCTGTGCGTGACACTATTATTTTTTCACCCCTGTGACCCTGACCTACCTCTGTGGCGTTTAGGGGTGAGCGGCGAGCCCATTCGAACATGTGCTCATAGACGTTCCCATCATATCGTCCCAGGACTGAATTTAGCTTCTTGTCGTGGTGGTCAAAGGCATCTACCAGTGCCACAGCATTGGGCCTCAGCTGAGACAACAGCTCCTTGATACGAACAGAAACCTGGTGCACCTGGGGCACATTCAGCAGTCCAGCCTGAAATCAAAACAGATGGAGATGTGGATGAAAACGTGCTGCCGTACCTCACTCAGCTGCCCTAACAGTGAGGAACAGGCAGTAGAGACAGTGGGTTTTGCTGTCAAGCAAAGCATTAAAGGGGTGATAGAATGCAAAACCGAGTTTACCTAGTCATAGTTGAATTATGACAGTTCGGTGGGTAAAATAGGCATACATAGTACCTCAAAGTCCCATTGACATCCCTTTCCTATGCAAATCTCACAATTTGAAACTGCTGCTGAAAACGGGCGAATCTCAACAAAGCTCATAGTTGACGTCAACTCAGTCGCTGTACCTTATTTGGCTCTAGTCTCTACCTTTGTCACGCCCCAAAATGTACATACACCACTGATCTGAGGACAGCTGGTCTTCTGAATCTAGGTTGCGCAGATCTCAGAAATTGTATACATTGTTCGTCTGCTATTTCATTACTAAATTCACTTCTGAGACTTTTTTATGTGAGAAATCAACTACGTAGAGCTGAAATATGGGCCGTTTTTCGAAAATTGATGGCTAATTGCAAATTTGGTACGACTGTGTCGGACTTGAGAAGCTCCACAGTCTGACATGACAGCGGCCAGTGCCTGCCGGGGTGGCTGCCTTGCCGGTCGGCCTGTCTACCTTCACAGACCCGCTGTGAGCTGGCTGGAGCTCTATCAGGATCTACACACACAAGCTTAGTGGCAAGCTGCGCTGTGTACTTTAGAAAGAAGAAAGTTTGGAAGTTTTTCAAGGATACTGAAAATGAACCACGGTCGTAAATGCAGTGTTCCAGGCTGTACAACGGAATACTGGCCCAGAGAAAAGTGTTTAGAACGAGTAGATATCGGACAATGGAGCGGGACTTGGATATTACGCTGCGGTGCAGAGGACTTGGCAATGGCGGTGTGCTGCTGCTATGGAGATGCAGTGAGACGCGGTATGCACAGAGGGGAGGGTGTGTGTGTGTGTGTGTGTGTGTGTGTGTGTGTGTGTGTGTGTGTGTGTGTGTGTCAACCAATCAGCATGCAACTCATCTAAATATTCATGAGCATACCATATAAGGTAGAAAACCTGTCATTTCATTCAGGTCTATTTCACAGGGTTGCATTAGGGAGCATAGAACAGCACCCAGGCCATTTTCAGCCCAACCAATGTTACATACCCTATTAGGAGACCTTAAGGAACAGTGTGAAATACCCTATATAATCATTCTATCACCCCTTTAAGTCTTATATTTTATTTTCAATTCAAAGTTTAACTGATAAAACAAAAATGCCTTATTTAATCAACAAAAAAGCCACCACCCACCTAGGCATACATTCTGTTAGCTCAGAGACAATTGACGCCATTTTTTTTTTTATATGGAAGCAGACCGTAAAACTGAACAACAGCAAAGGGAGTATGCAAATAACTGGAGCAGGTTTGCACAATAGTTCTGTAACACTTGCAAACCATATTGTTTCTCTATGTTGGGATTTTTCTGACCTGTAGAAAGTCTCCAGAGTTGGTTGTAATGCCGTGCAGGGCGTACAGCAGAGCCAGGGTTGACAGCACTGAGTGTATCGCTATGTCACCGATCTCCCCCAGCTTGTCAGTAAAGAGCTTCACTACGACATAGTGACAATGGGCCTGTAGACAAAAAAACAGAGAGAACGTGTAAATGAATGAAAGAGACTCAGGGCAACAAATAAGAAAGAAAGGGACAGAAAAAGAAGAAATGAGATGAACATGAGCAGAATTTGAGTTCAATGTCAAGCAGCATTGGAACAACATATTGGGCTTTGGCTTAGCATCAATCTCTACACTTACCTATAAATCCAAGCCAGATCTGTGTATCAAAAGCTATGGAAAACTTTAAACTATGTAATGATCATGATCACACACACACACAGAACTGAACTTACATCTGAGGCTCTGACCAGGTCAATAGCACTGTTGTTCCAGGCATCCTCCTGGCTCTTCCTGTTCTGTATCTCTTGCTGGATACTCTTAGCTGCCAGCTCAACTAGACTGCGCACACGCACGCACACGCACGCACGCACACACAAATTATCTGCATTAACCAAAGATGTCATTAATATAAATTAATAAAAACATTAAGACACATTATCCCTCCCCAGCTTTAACAACATATATTTATATTTGACTTATTACAACAGAGGCTGTCTCTTTACTAAAAAACACAATTGTGCTTTTAAATTAAAAAATATTGAAATCCAGAACTGCTCTTATGGAATAAGATTGTCTTTTCCCAAATAAACTATCATAAATCATATCTATGTATGAAAAAAAGAGGGAATATGTTGAAGGGTTAGCAGAAACACAGAAGAAATAATTACTAACACACAATTGTCCCTCTAAAGTCTGAATTGGCAGGCCACATTTTGTCACCCTCCACCAGCCTGACTTTGCTGCGGTTTCTGCTCACCACACAGCTGTCACGGACTGCCAAATGAATTTAGATGCGACTAAGGCTGACAGTTTGCAGGGATGTGATCAGGGCAGCATATTATGTCAGTGACAGTGAAAAGGACAAAGGCAGAAATTAACAGCAGAGAACAGCAGACTTGGGCAAACAACTGATTAGACTATCAGGGTGATTAATGTTGAAAACTGAAGCTCTGGCCAACACCAACACCTGAGATACAAATCTAACGGTGTGACGTAACAGCAGACAGTGTGTCAACATATAACCCTACGCTTTTTAAAAAACTTCAATTTACATTTTGGGCAATGAGCATATGCCCATATCCAATATCTAAACATTGAAAGGCAAATTTTAATATAATATTACATGCAACCACGAGGCATGAGTGGAGGGGTCAAAGCAGCAGTACATTGACTAATATAACTACAAACCCCAATTCCAATGAAGTTTGGACGTTGTATAAACCGTAAATAAAAACAGAATACAATGATTTGCAAATCCTTTTCAACCTATATTCAATTGAATACAATACAAAGACAAAATATTTAATTAAGAAAAGATAGCCGGTGCAACACAGATATATTCTTACTTGATGGTTTTATTACTTAAGGTGCAAAACAGTGACTAACGTTTCGATGTAGAGTTACATCTTCATCAGAGATTTGGTTGCACCGGATTGTTGTGGTCTGCAGAAGCGCAGAGAACTTACAAATATTTAATGTTCAAACTGCTTTGTTACATCACCTTTCCTTTTAACAACACTCAATAAGCGTTTGGGAAGTGAGGACACTAATTGTTTAAGCTTTGTAGGTGGAATTCTCTGCCATTCTTGCTTAATGTACGACTTCAGTTGCTCAACAGTCCAGGGTCTCTTTTTTCGTATTTTGAGCTTCATACTGCGCCACACATTTTCAATGGGAGACAGGTCTGGACTGCAGACAGGCCAGTCTAGTACCTGCACTCTTTTACTACGAAGCCACGCTGTTGTAACATGTGCAGAATGTGGCTTAGCATTGCCTGTAAACCTGTATGTACCTTTCAGCATTAATGGTGCCTTCACAGATGTGCAAGTTACCCATGCCATGGGCAGTAACACACCCCCATACCATCACATATGTTAGCTTTTGAACTTAGCGCTGATAACAATCTGGATGGTCCTTTTCCTTTTTGGCCCGGAGGACATGACGTCCATGATTTCCAAAAACAATTTGAAATGTGGACTCGTCAGACCACAGCACACTTTTCCACTTTACGTCAGTCCATATCAGATGAGCTCGGGGCCCAGAGAAGCCGACGGCATTCCTCAACTTTCCCAGTCTTTTGTTGCCCCTGTCCCAGCTTTTTTGGAACTTGTTGCAGCCATCAAATACAAAATGAGTGAATATTAAAAAAAACAAAAAAAAAAACAATAAAAGTCTAAACGTTTGAACATTAAATATCTTGTCTTTGTAGTGTATTTAATTAAATATAGGTTAAAAAGGATTTTCAAATCATTGTATTCTGTTTTTATTTACGTTTAACATAACGTACCAAATTGGAATTGGGGTTGTACTTCAAAAAATGAAGTTAAAAAAATCTGTTTCACAACATACACTGAAAATTGGTCCAATGAAAATGTGAAAAAACATGTGAAATGGTAAAAAGAATTAAATATCTAAACCAGAAATAAAAACTCAGCAACACAGCTCAGTCTCTTACATAGCAGCTCGTTGTTTGTAGACCTCTACCAGGCTAGCCAGGTCGTTTATGTCTACCACGGTTGGTCTGGCAGCGACAGGCTGTGGCTGGACCCTGTGTTGCTTTGCTTCATTCAGATATGATACAATGCCACTCAGCTGCTGTCCTGCCTTAGCCTGCCGGTAGCTCTTCACCAGGTATCTGCACAGACAAAAGTTGAGGATTTTGATATTTCTTCTTATACAAATATTAACACCAAATCCAAGTCTGGCTTCATATACTGTATCCACCTCTTCATTCATTCCCATTCACAACTCATTTAGCCTTTGTGTGTGTACTTTGTGTTCAGTTAAGAGCTCATTTGGAATTGAACATTTCAGTAACTGTTCGTACATCCTTGCCAAGGAAACAAAATCCTTTCTAAAAAGGACAAATTATCTATATATCTAATATATAGGTTTTTGTTAAACTGCACAGCTGACAGCTATCATTTAGGGATATAAAATGTCACCCGTGTTTGTTTTTGCTGTGGTTGGAGTGTGGGTGTGTCCCTGCATTTGTGGTGCGATAGGGCTGCTGAGTGGGCATATGTTTATGTCTGCATTTGTCTCTGTCTCGCTCTCATTCTATTAAAGTGTGTGACAAAAATGATGGGTGAAAAAGCTAAGTGTGTGTGTGTGTGTGTGTGTGTGTGTGTGTGTGTGTGTGTGCGCTTTAGTGTGAGCACTGCAGTACTAAAAACAATGCAATTTAGGAATTAGGAAGATGTTACTATACGTTTCAGTGTTACAACTTAAAGTAAAAGCAAAGTAGGAGCGTAGGAGCACTCTAACAACATAGTAACAATAACAACAAAGGCGTTTCTAGCATGTGAGGACTTGGCAGGCTGTAAACTTGGTCCTGGTGAGGTGTCACATTTGCGGTCATGTGATTCTGTGTGACAAGCTACCTTGCGGTCTGCAGCATCATGACTGTGTTCTCTCCCTCGTAGGTGCATGTAGGGGTGAACTCAACGTAAATGTCCGGCAAGGCACTGCTGCGAGAGTAGCCGTGGCCGCCACATGACATGCGGCACACCTCAATGCCGGAGTTGGTTGTCCACGTGGTGAAGGCCTTCAGACCCGCAGACAGCGCATGGAGCTGTAGATCGGAGGGTAAAGAGGGTGGAAATGGCTTCATTCAAGCCTAAACATTGGGTGACTTATATAAATATAGTTTTTTTAAATCAAGTCATCATTAAGCCTAGATCACACTCTACATGTGCATGTCCAGTCAGTACCTCAGGCAGTTCACTGAAGTCCCCGTCGTTGATGTCTCCACTGATGCGATGGTAGGTCTCCTTCATATACTGGCCGACAAAAGAGAAGGCATAGGCCGTAGCTAGCAGAGGGAACAGCTTGTACTGCTGCGTCTGGTAGTCGAGGATCTGAGGCTCTGGCTCTCTGTGGGACACAAACACAATGCCCACTATCTCATATAAAGGTTATACTTCCCTTTGATGTATGAGGATATGGTACAAGATCAAATCATGATAACACTTTTTCCATTTCCTGTTATGTCACCATTTCTGAACCTCTGACACTAATTTCATGTGTTGAATTGTATAGATCAACTATCAAAGTGCTATAAATATCATTCTATTTGGACAGATTGGCCCTCTTCCGTAATTTACTTCCTATAACATTTCACATCCATGTATCCATATGTTTACTAAACCATCTACGTTCTTATGGAACACACATAACCAAATAAAAAAAAATTGTTGCTTAAGAAATGTAGTTACAAGTCTGCCATTCAGTTAAATATAATAATGTATTCATAATTTGTCATTAGAGACTTTCTACTAATATGAATGTGTTTTACACAAAATTCTAGTGGTATAAAGTAAAATCTAATTGTGAGCCCTGTCACATGGTTGTGCATGATGGACCTTAAAGCTGTGGTAGGCATTTCATTTTTTGGAGTCGTTGGGCAAACGTCATGATAATCTTTCAGTATATTGTAATTCAAGTGATCTGAGAGAAAACTAGACTTCTGCACCTCCTCTTCAGGCTTTAGATCATCTAGCCGGTTTTGCAACTTCTATCAAATATGCAATGTTTGTGCAGCTCTTTAATGAAATGTCTTCCTGCATTGATTTGTATTGACTGACCCCGGCCGGATTTCAGACTGGTGTCGAACAGAACTGTAGCGGATGGCGATGGTGCAGGATTTGGAGAGGGCCCGAGCTGACTCGCCTACAATCAATGAGCGGATGAACACCATGGTGCCGTAGGTCAGCTTGGCACTTGGTGGCTTCACATAGGTTCCATCTGGCTCCACCTAGTGGAGAGACAGAGTCATTATCAAAGCATATAAGCAGATGCTTCAGGAGCAAAAGTCCCACTCTAAATGCAATATATAAACTCAGTTCATTATTACAGCAGTTTATTTGGAGCACCTCGCAATACCAGAATAAATGCTACCTTCATGACAGGTGTAATGTTCAGTTTTTGTTGAGATTGTTTATGAAAGATGTTGATTCAACTTTGTGCTCATTTTGAATAATGTTTGTGGAGCTATTGAATTGTATGTATTGACAGGTATTTCTATATGAAACAGGGTTCTCAATGCATCTTCCAGCAGCATGCAGCTGAATCAGGTGCTTCTCAGTTCGAGGTAGAGATGCTCACAAGTATTTGAGCTACAGTCCAAGTCAAGTCTCAAGTCTCTCGTGGTCATAAAGAGTGTTCTAGGTTGTGGCTAAAGCTAGAAGAAAGTTAAGCCAATGCTTAATTAGATGGCCATTGCTGAGCTCAACATGTTTTCTAATATATAGGGTGCATTTTCAGGTGCCTGATAAAATTAGATGTGGTTGAGCCAGAATCCTTTACACCCCATATTTGCCATTCAGTGATTCTTTTATTTGGGCCTTGTTGTATGAAGTTTTTAAAGCCAAAGCTTATAATGAATTGCACAGCAGCTGCCGGTGCGGTCAACATGTTTGTTGTCCCTGATCCTGTGTGGCCGCTCGCAGCTCATCAGAAGTTCCAAAAAATAAAATGTTCACGAGTCCCGGACCTCGAGTCGAGTTTAAAGTCTTTTGAGGACGAGTCTCAGGTCAAGTCTGAAGTCACTGTGTGTGCGACTTAAGTGCAACTCGAGTCTGAGTGTGCATGCAATGCAACAATCCTTCCCTATTTGGTAAACAAAACACAGCCACGCAGGTCTTTGCTTAACTATTAAAGTATCTGCAAAGAACAGCATGTGTTACACTCTCTAGTGGCAAACAGACAGGCAGTGATGGAAACCACCAATAACCATTTGGGCACAGGTGCAATTACACTGACAGCAATCCTTTCACAAAAAAAGATCAAACTAGCAACTCAAATAATGTCACATCACCTTGGCATATTTCATCAGCATGTTCTCCCTTGGGATTCGTACGTTCTCCAGTTTTAGGAAGCCGTTGTCAACTTCATTAAAGCCAAACTTGGGGCCGATATCTCCAACCACAACACCTAAGTGAGACAGAGAAAAAATGACACAGACCCAAAAAAGGGAGGCAGAAATAGGAAGGTAAATGAGGCCTGACTTTACCACAAACACCACATCCAGAGAGACATCACAGACAGTGGTTACCTGGCAAGGGTACGTGTGTGCTCATGTCGCGGATAGGTACGATGAAAGCATGCAGACCGTGGCAATTTCCCTGAGTATAAAGCTGGGCTAGAACTATGGCATGGTTTGAGGTCTTTCCAACTAGAATGAGAGAGAGTAAGAAGGTTAAACTAATTTGTTCTGAATGTCAACAAGGTTTTCTTAGCCTGAAAGAAAACAAAACATATTTCTTATGCTTACAGAAATTCTAATACTTTGCCATTTCCAGGCTGTATAACTCTTGGTCCAGTCCTGCAGAGACAAGACAGTGTGAATGTACTTACGTCCTCCAGGCCACCATTTGATGGAGCTGATCGTGGGACTGTTCAAGACAAACTCCTGTGTGGCCGGGTCATACGTAGCTGTGGTTTCCAGCCCCCTGAGGTGTGTGCCTACAGAGAGACAACATATCGAAGCCCACCCCCACACACACACACACACACACACACACACACACACAGTACACAGTTGAAAATCAAAAATGAATTAATGTGACATGAACAAACTGAAGATTAATCAATGAATCAACATGTTTAGCCCTTGACAATTTGAAATATGCTTTAATAGGTAGCTGAACTGGATGAAGCCAACATAAAAGGAGCAAAGCAGTGCACTTTGTAGGTGTTTGACAGATCTAAAAACATATGTAACAATCATTTTTCAACATAATTCCATTCATGCCATTTGATTGATGGCCTCTGAATTTGCATCTAGCACAAACAAAACAGGTCTGGATGGCCTATTCAAACTGTAATGTGTGTTGCTATACTGGTCTGCAACCAAAGACAGATCTTAAAACATGCTAAACCAAACATATATACAAACTATCTAAAATTGTTAGTAAAGGAAACGGTTATGTCAAAAACACATAAACAGGGGTGATGAGAGGTAGTTTGTCTGGCTATCTGATGCAGCCCGGTGGTCAGGGGGCACAACACCTAGTGACAGACTCTACTCCAGACGTTTGGGCATGCAATTAAAAGTACAAACTTTTGATAACATTATGCTTGTCTGGTGGGTCAACTGACACAAGTGGTCAGACGGGTTGTAAATATGTTTAACCATATCAAATATTTGACCTACTGTCTTTAAAAAAGTGGTGCTTACACAATAGACAATTACCCTGGATATTTTGGGTGCGTTCATCATCATGTTAACTTGAGTTCAGCAGTTTAGAAAATTAAGTCAAACTTGGGATTTCTTTACGTGTCTGCCCACTCGTGTAGTTTTCCCTACCAGACTGAATTTACTTGTATCCTTAAACAAAAGGTGGGCAAAATATGACAGAAAGGATCTTTAAAACATTTGCAACTTGGACAAACAAACTTTCTCAGATAATTATTAATGGAAGTTAAGTACGAATAGATATTAGTACCAATTAGGTAAACATTAGTTTTAACTAAAGCACGAGAAGTAACACCAGAACGTTTATTGAAGGGCCTAAACAGGCCTGCTTTTTTGGACTGCCCTGTTCATTTTACCGTGGCCCATCTCAGTCTGAGCGTAGGTGCCGATGATCTCTAGGTTCCAGGTGGGCATGAAGAAGCGGTCCATTTGCTCTTGGGTGGCCTGGTTGAGCAGTGTGGGCATGAACATCGCCAGATGGAGATCCAAGGGCCCTGGCCTGTCTGGATTCACACAGCTAGGCCACGCAGGACAGCGGCAAATGGAAAAATGGTGGAAATGGGGAAAGGCCAAGAAGGGAGATGCATAAGGAATTTTGGATGGAAGCATTATGGGAAGTTTGAACCAATTAAGTGCAGATGGATGAGGAGAGAATGTTGGAAAAAGTATTGACAGGAGGGATTATGGGTAAGAATTGATATGGTTCGAATAAGAAAGAAGCGGGTGAAGAAATAAAGACAAAGGATGTGCAAAAAACATTAAAAGGCAGACGTGACAAAGACAAATTAAAACAGCGTGTGAGCATATGGTGCATATTGATTTGATCATATGGCCATCATTTGGCTCCACTCATTTAAACTCCATTTTAATCTGTCTTTAGTAGCTGCATCAATAAAGTTCCCCTGCAACATGTGATTTTGAATACCTCAGTTATGTACAGCACTTTAGTCTCAGACACTTCTCAGTTTAGCATGCTGAGTGTGCTGGAACATGTTCACCGTTTCTGACCATAAGCTCATCAAATTAAAGCATAAAGGTTCTGCATCAAACAAATTCCTGATTTAGTTGCCTCTTACATATCTTTACACCAAGTGGTCACATGTGAACTTCTTTTTCTTTACTAGTTCTAACTGGATTTTCAACTAGTCTGGCAACATACAGTTTAAAAGACACCAAGATTGTCATTGAACTGAAGACAGACAGACAGACAGACATATATGAAAATTGGACCTGCTCCTCTCTTCATTGCATGTTTCTCAGGGCCAGTAACTATACAGGTATACTGACAAGGCAGATAATAGTGGGTAGGGAAGTTCATTTTTAGACAACTTTAAAAAATGGACAACTATTTTAATAATTTATTAATTTAACTGCCAAATATTTATAGTAAATTGAAGATTTGGGGACATTTAGTGACATCACTTTGTGCTCTAGGATATTGTGATTGTGTTTTCTGTTTTTCTTTAGACTGAACGATTAATCCATTTTTCAACATAATAATCAGCAGATTAATTGATAATGCAAAAAGTTGTTAATTGTAGCCCTAAAAAAGTGATCAAGGACACATTAGGTAATGCCATAAATGATACTCTTGGATTTTAGCCCAGTGTTGGTCCATCATGTCAAAACACAGGTGAACAAAATGTTTCAAGACAGTTCAAGAGCCATCATTTCTAAACTTTCAGTGGAGGTTTGCAAAGATGAAATGTTAACTCACAGTAACATCCACTTGATTTTGTTACAGCAAGGCAACAAACAATAGCTGGCTTGGCCTACATTCCCTCAGATTACAAAGAGACATTCAGAAGCTAGAACTCAGCCTCATTATGGGATCCCAGACCACATATTTGTGCAGCACATAATGCAGTTCTTGCTTTTGATGTCATGAAACGGGACAAAAATTGTTCCCATTTCCAGTCTACACTACCTACTAATCACACACCAGAACAACCTCTTCACCATTTCTGGCCACTCAAGCCAACAGCCAAACCAAAGACAGAACAGATAATTAGGACTAAATTACTGATTAAAATGCATTTAAAACAGAGTATATGATTTGCAAAGAGATGGAAAGTAATCAAGACAGCAGTCAAAATGCACACAAGCTTCACCATTAGTGCATTACCATGACAAAGATGGAGTGAGAGAGTTGTCAGTAGGAAAGAAGTAGAACTACCTACCAAATGTAGACGGGAATATGTTTTGGAAAAAAATAAACAAAACTAATATATTTTATCTAACATACTACTAATGCTAAAGGTGTTAGGGACAACCATAGTGCAGCGATGTTAGTAACCCAGCTACATGTAGTTAACTAGCCACAAATCACCATCAAATTGTAACGTCTTAACACAACTGTCAGGATACACGTGCAACTACTTTTGAATTTTCTACATGATTTGTATCTGTCAAACACATACAAGAAGAACAGTTCTCCAATGGGCCACTTTTCTTGCCCCGAATATCATTTTGGCTAAACATTAAAAAACACAAATGCCAATTTGTGCTATTTTATAACAGCACAATGATGTTGTGTCTAAGGGCCTTTATCAACAAGCAAGTAAATAAGTTAAGGGCTAAGTCCAGGACTGACCGTGACCCATCTCAGTTTGGGCATATGTGCCCATGGCCTGGAAGGACTCTGCCAGAGGTAACCATTTCTTGGACTGCTGAGGGTCACACTGGCTGTACAGGGTCGGGAGGAACATGACAAAGTGTAGCCCCATGGCCTCATGGTGGTTGCCATTAACCATACTGGGTGAAGGGAAGGTATAGGACACACAAACTTAAGTTCAGACTTGCTGTTACTCAAATGTTATGTAACTTAGGTATTTGCTGACTCACTAGGTTATGGCAGCACTGTGATGTTTATGGCTGAGGTTCAAGTTTTTAAACGCACATGCTACTTTGTTGTCTAAAAAGTTATTCTGTCAAATTTAGTGTGTGAACAAGTAACAAGAAGAAGAATAACAAGACTCTCAGATAAATGAAGAGGGGAAGCAAAGTAGAGTATTAATGTGATCCACATCGATCCTTTTTTCAAGCAGCCACAATAAAACTCACTGAATAGACATCAAATAGGCTGACAGAAAGCTTGGGAGTGCAGGAATACAGCACACTGAAAATGTGAGCAATATCTCTAAAAAAGCATTATAAAAACTGAGGATCAAATCACATTGCATTACACAGTACAGCTGGTGAAAGCTGGGAGCTTGCATACCATCTGACAGTTTGTTGTTCTGAACTTTGCTCCAAACCCTTTTATTTGCCTCGAGATCACACGCAGCTACAAATTGGTGGTCGAGCTTCAATTTACATTACACATTTTCGCCAAAAATGTAGACGATTCTTTGAATTTTGTACTATCACCAGGAAGTTTCTAAACCATTCTCTTGTCTGATACAGTTAAAGGATAGTTGTGGAACTGTTATAAACATGATAAAATGGTCCCACATATCACGGTGCCCAAGCTACATCATGACCCCCCTCATTATTGTTTGAAACAAACATGCAATTTTGTATATTGCACGTCAGTTAACGAACAATCCACGTATATTATTTGATTACTGCCATAAAGTACAGTCAGGGTGTGGTATCATTAACATAACAGCCATTGTGTAATGTGTAACATGTCAACCACTTACATTGTGTGTAATTTATAAATTGCAAACCCTTGATACTGACAGTATCTGACAGAGGTCATAACAGTTTGCTTTATTATTCAGTAAGTACACAAGTATATTCAAGTACATTTGTAAACTTTAGCTTGTGAAAAACAATATTTCAGTGTTCACCACTTCCTGCTACTTAATTTGAATTGTAAATTACTATCAGTACACATATTTCTTATTTCTGACTCTGCTTACACTCCTTGCGTGCCTGAGTCACTTTACCACTGTTACCTCCATGTTTATTTAACAATTCATGACAACACTACTGTGCATCAAACTGTGAGGACAAACAATTCAATTTTTGGACTGTTAAATGCCTTACATTGCTTGCTGAACATGATTTTAGGGATAATAATGTAGAGAGGGACATAATCCCCTTTTTTTAGTAGGCTTTTTGTGTTTACCTCTCCTAACAGCTGATTTGACTGTGTGCAGGTTGCTCTCCCTCGGCCTTGCAATCACACAGAGACCCATCTGGATCTACAGTATGTAACCAGTTGGCCTCACACATCGACTCATTTACCACATACGTTTTATAGCAGTAGATCTCCTCTGGGTCTGCAATGCCATACTCTCTGAGCTTCAAGATCATTTGGGCGCTTTTTCTTACAGCCTGGTCATAGCGCTCACTGCGGGACAGGAAGTTTGGGTCCTCCTCCTTAAAGTCTGGGTCACTGAAAACCATGGACTCTACAGTGGAAGGTGGGAATTAAATCAGAAATGTATCTTTAGGTCTACACAGCCGCTGCAGTCTATACAATACATATATTAAAGTTTAGGTGGACATTTCCAAAAGTCTATTCAAATATGTAAATGGGTACACACGTCTGAAATATGTGTACTAAAATGTAACAGTGTGGATATAGATTTGAAAATGTGAATTAAGTAAGAAAACAATCACATACAGTAGGTTGTTAGACAAAAATGGCCATCAATTTGTACTCAGTGGTTTACAGTTCAATTACTATAGCTTCCTCCTATTTAACAACAACAAATTTTGAGACCAAACGCATCATATATGCCTGCAAGGCCTGTGTCGAGAAAGGAAGCTTTTTGTGTCAGAATTTGGAGGACATAACCACTGTATCCTTTGCTGCCCTCAGCACACTGACATCCACTGTACATCAGTCATTTGTTCAGTGGAGTGTTCAATGGACAGAAATGTAATCAGAAACTATTTTTATAATTGTTTAGAGTAATTTAAAATATATATATTTCCAAACTCTCCAGCTTCAACAATGTGATTTTTTATTTTATTTTTTTATTTTCTTGGTCTTCTAAAATTATAAACTAAATATTCTTGGGTTTTGGACTGTAGATCAAACAGATGTCATCTAAGACTCTAAGAAACTATGATGGACATTTTTCACAATTGTTAGAAATTTAACAGACAAAAAGATTAACTTAATCGAGAAAATACTCAGATGAATCAGTAACGAAAATGATCATTATTTCAGACATTAGTAGGTTTTAGTACAAATCTCTGCACCTTTAGGTTCGACAACATTTTCAGAAAAATAAATGCTGATTTAAGAATGTATACAGACATGGAAAATTAAATTCTTCTCATAACACATTTTAAAATGTGTATACACACTGACACACATTAAAAGTGTCTTCTTTACATATCTAACATTATATACACAAAAATAAATATGGTCTTCAATTTTCCATGACTTGACCTAACCCAAGACAGTAGACGTGTGGTCAATCGCATTTAATCAAACATACAGTATGTTGTTCTCTGCTACCTACAACCACGCTATGTTTGCCTGAAGAAGATGTGAATAAAGCAGCATGGCCTAGTGTAAAGTTCAATTGAACAGGTGTTGAAATACAACCATAGGTAAACGTTACATCACTGAACACAAACAACTGATCAACTACAGTAGGGGTTTATTCTAAATGACACGAAAGCCGAATTTATCTTTGGAACATAACATATCACCCTAACATAATTCATATTACATTTTAGCGTAAGATATGTTTCTAAATTACGTAAAAGTTTGGTTCAATTCAGGACAACGTCCGAAGACAGGAAAGCCGCTAGCAACTCTAGTTAGCGCACAGCCGATGAAAGCATTAACGTTAGCTCCTTCTCCACAGTACTTGTCTCCAGCAAATATCATTTGTATCATTGTCAGATAAAGTGTTAACGTTAGGTGTCGGCGGTAACGAGCCCAATAACTCAACGTTATCGGGCAAAGAAGTCTCAAACTCACCAATTTCTCGTCTTCTTTTGGTCTTCTCAAGGCCCCCGTCCAAAATGTAGGTTAGTTTCTCGACGTCAAAAGTGGCGTTTTGCCGCTCTTTAATAATATCAGGATTCATGTTTCTATATCTGACTGAAAACAGTATTTACAGTTAAAAAAAATAGTAGACGATTGTTATATAACCTCCTGCAACTTCAACCTGACTGACGGACGGACGGTTCCTCCTGACGCAGCCGCAGTGGAGCAGAGAGGCGGAGTCGCGGTTAAAGGTTAAAGCAAAGCCCGTCTACGGAAAGCCGTTCCACTGGTTGCAGTTCCACCAGAGTTCCACTGGGGGTGATCGCGGTCCAGTGCTAAATGAATGGGACTCTATGGAGCTAGACGGCTAAATTTGTCTCTTTCGCCTGATTGTCGTTGAGAAATCTCAGATTTGATTGTAGTTTTTGCAAGTTCAACATGGATTATAGGTCAAAAGTTGAATGAACGAGTACTTGTGTCCTTTCGATTTCTTACAGGTTGAGTCGTTGTTGCCCATAACACGCTAGCATTCTGCTAATGAATGCTGATTGGCCAGTGAAGGACTGATTACGATCGGAGATCCCGCTTGACGGCATCCAAAGTAGAGCCAGAATGTCAGAGTGAATATTTCGGCGTGGTCTTTAAAACATTAGCAAACCTCTTTCTAGCACGTGTATTAAGAGGGAGAGGCTAACCTGTCAGCTGTGTTGTCGATGCTTCGAGAGAACAAAAAAGCGACTCAGAGCTTACCGTAAAGCAGTATCTCTGGCCGTATATGTGTATGACGTCATTGACATTTTAAAAGGCTTTTTAGAACAAAAAAGCCACTTTAAAAAAATCTAACACCCAGCAGTGTGTATTTTCTTAGCCTCCCCTTTCGAATGCAACATTCAAATTACTAGACAAAAAATAATATCCTGAGAAAAGTGGATTTTGAGGGGTCTAGCTCCATAGAGTCCCATTCATTCTGCACTGGCCTGTGAGCGCCCCCTATATGGAACTCTGGTGGAACTGCAACCAGTTCAGAAGCCGGAAGTAACGAGAGAGTGAAACTTCTTCCCTTATTAGAAATTTTTTGGTTAAAGACAGACTTCCTCAACATCACTTTACTTACGTTATTCAACTATTTCACTGTGTTTCACTGCTTTTTCCCCAGGATGCTTCCCGCAGCTGCCGTTTTTCATTTTCCCTGGGAAGTAAACTCTGGAGCAGTGCAGGAAGGAGAATCAGTGAGAGTATTTGGCAGGTTGGTTTTGAGTCATAACATTTCTATTTGGTTTGCTATTTTGATACAATTATGCTTTATGAAAATATAAACAGTGCGGGAAGTAGCATTTGACAAGTCAACGTACAATATGTTTATTTATGTTTCCTACTTGCAGTGGCGGTAGCAACTTGTAATACTAGTAAGTAACGTTCTCATTCAAAATGTTACTTGAGTAAAAGTACAAACATATTGGCATTAAAATATACTTAGGTACCAACATAAATACTTATTATACAGAATGGGCCATTTTAGAATCATAAATTATATTACTGGTTTATTATATTGATGTATTCATGTTCACATTCATTTAATGTTGTATCTGGTGAAGGTGGGGCTAATTTTAAATTGATATACTGCTGAGTAGCTTACCTTTGATAATATATCATAATTTATTAGTTGATTGATAAGTTGTATATTTTGTAATAATCTTAATTTGCAAAGTAAGTAACAAAGGCTATCAAATAAATGTAGTGGATAGAAAAGCACAATAGTTGCTTCCAAAATGGGGTGGAGTACAAGTATAAAGTAGCATAAACTTGAAATACTCAAGTACAAGTACCTCAAAATTGTACAGAAGTACAGTACTTGAGTAGTTACATTCCACCACTGCCTACCTGGTATAATGGGATCCGGAAGAATAGAAAAAGGCAGTGAAATCACACGTTTCCCTGTTTTTACAAATAGTGTATATGATTCACAAGTCTAGGTTTCAAATAGTCTCCAGCAACCCCTTGTTTATCTAGTCCAGGCTTAATCATCTTTTTTTTTCTTGTTTTCACGAATAGAATAAACGTATTAACAGGGTATACTGGGTATAAACAGTCCTTAGACATGTCCAGGTTTGACAAATGTAGGTACTTTCAACTAGACTGGTCTGATGTGGAGAAATATCATCCCCAGAATGTAATGTCCTGCCTTCAAAATCTACTTAAGTAAAAGTATGTAAGTACAATAAGTTAAAGTACTATTTATGCAGCAGTACACCCCCTGTCAGTATTTTATTATCATTCATAATATTATTGGATCATTAGTAACATAGCATTAGCATGATAGCAGCATTTTAATGTTCGACTGGAGCTAATTGTTTAAATACTGATGGGTAGTTTATTCTATAATGCATCATAAGATGATCATATGTAACTAGTAAATATAGCCGTCAGATAAATAAATAAATAAGAAAGAATACACCTCAAATTAAATTGTATTCCTGGCTGACATGGACACCTTCCTGTTCTATTTTCCAGACTTGTCTGCTATCAGCCTGAGCAGTCCAGAGCTACACTGTCAGCTCAGCATGCTTCTAAAGAGCACCACGTGGCTGTACACACCTTGTTTGTGGAGCCTTTTCACTCAATAATTGGAGCCCAGTACTTAGTTCTGGGTGAGATTGAAAATACTGAGGGTAAGGAAAGTCTTTCTGATCTGTTGTGACTGGGGCATGATGAATAATTAATTCAGATTTTCAAACCACAGTTTTCTGTTCTGGCTATCTGAAAGTAGTATCACCAGATGTGAAAACAGTGCATGATATATATCATACAAATATGATTAGTTAATACATTGATTTTTAAGAGCTGTCACAGCCGCAGCAATAATAACAAATGTTGGGTTTTTTTAAGATGATTATGCATTTCCTCATGCAGAAAAAGATTGAAATAATGTTATTGGACACTAAAATCACAGAGGCTTATTCACCCTCACAAGATTCAGTATAAAGATACTGTATAATAAAACATTGTATTAAACAACTATCTGGTTATTCATTTCTAGTGGTTGAAATTTAGAAGTCACAACTTTTTAACCCTATACATTCTTGTTTGTTTGCCTCTTTTTTTAAATTCCACTCACATTAATTTCAATGCATCTTAATCACTGGGCTCATTTAAATACACCCAGTACTCTTTGCCTCTATCAGCTGCCTTTATCTGCATCTTCTCTTCTTATTACAGGGGTTGGTGTGATGGTCCGTGCCCGTGTGCTGAACTGCGTTGATGGTGTAAACGTTGCACTTCTACAGAAAGCCATCAATGAGCAGAGGAGCTTCTTTGGGGAGAGGGAGTGCAAACAGGGTGATGCTGCGTTACCTGCACATGCAACCTTGATCAGGGTCTCCCAAGTTTCCTAGAGTGTCCGTTGACTATCAGAACTACAGTGCTGCCTCCTGAAGCTGTTTGCCAAGGTGCACTTGGCAAACAGCTTGAGTGTATACTGTTGTGTGAGCTCAAGTCAAGACCATCTGGTTAACTCTAAAAGACGGTTTATATAGTACCGGGGTTTGCCATTTGACAATTATGGCCCCAAATGAATGGATCGACATCGAGGCTTCATGTCAATGAAGAATTAATAGCAGATGTTTTGGCTTATAAATATTCTTTAGCCATGTCTCTGTGTTGAGACATGATGGTTTTTCAGTGCTACCATTTCATATGTTGGGTGTTACCAGTCTCAACATTATTTATGTACTTTGTGGTCTGATATCTTTCAAAAATGCTTTAAAAATTGTTACAACAGATACAGTATTTCATGTATGGATCGTGTAATATAGAATTAGAAAGGATTTAGAAAAACCAAACTATATTCCACTCATATTAAAATGGCAAAGGTTTTAAATTTAACACAAAAGTATAAATGCGTTCTTTGTACTGTGCACTGTGTTGTTGTTGTTGTGACAGACAATTTAAAATATGACTATTAGGTTATCTATTAGATACATTTTGGCTATTACATACTGTAGATAGGACTTGCACTGAAGCTCCACCAGCAGAATTAACATTGAAACAGTTTTATGAATTCATGTTATAACCATATAATTAAAAATAATCTTACAAATAAAATAATTCAAAGCTCTGGCTGGTATCTCAACCACATGTTAGGACTATGTTTTCAAGGGGTTAAGACATAAATAAAGCACTATGATGCATGTGTGGTCCTCACTAGAGCATGTTCTTCTGTATTTACAACTCAACGTGTTTATATTTAATTTGAACAGTATGTACTGCATAGTCTAATGAGTGAGCTTTACATGTCCTGGGCAGTATGCTAATGCAAATGATTTAAACCTTTTGACTTGTGACCCCTCATCACAGATTATGGCCTTTATGTGGACTAGATTTGAAATTATTTGTGTATTAGTCGACTAGTCCATCAACAAGGAACAATTTTGATAGATGATAAATTATTGCTATCATTTGACTTGCAAAAAATGTCATCTATTATCTGGTTCTAGCTTCTTTTTGCTGCTTTTCTTTCTTTTTCATGATAGCACAACCTGTTTGTCAGACAAAACAAGCAAAATGAGGATGGCAATTTGCAATTTGTGAAATTGGGATGGCCATTTTTTTATTTTCTGATATTTCATAGACCAATAGGTAAATGACAAAAACACCTGCAGCCCTGGTGTGGTCAAAAAACATGACGGTAGTTTCTCCCTCTTTTACATTTTAATTTGAAGGACGTTTAGGGGCCTAAAGTATCAGGTAATTAAAAAAAATCAGCATAAACATTTTCTTTTACTTACTCATCCATGTAGTCATCTGGTGACTCCTCAGATTTATCATGGCGGCATGGTTCGGGAACCATTATATTAAAGAATAGATGTATCCTTGAAAATATCTATAGGTTATATTTGCAACCAGCATGCTTGTGTACACTGGGTGGAGTGTTGCCCATTATTTGTCATTTGATATCAGTTGAGGAACACACCCTATCTCCTGACACACTTATGGGAATGGACAGGTGAATACAATGGGAAGCTTCCATTAAAAAGGGAGGTAGTCCATGCTCTTTAACCATTATAATTTAAATTTATTGATATTTAATTCTTCATAAAATATCGAACAAAATTGAGTTTAAAGTCAACAGTGTCAAGGATAGCCTATGAGTAATACAGAATCCAATTAATTTTTGTAAATAGCATTGCACCATGTCCCAGTTTCCCTAATAACACAATAATATTAAAGATACACTGCATTTATATTCTCTGTTTAAAATGAAATCAAAAAAGCATCTGCCCACATCAGACATGTTTGGTAAACAAAGGCAACACAGCAGCAATCATTTTGGCTAGACAGAAAGCGTTGCAGTAGAAGACTTTTCCTGAGTCAAAATGTACATTGTAATTAATGTATGGATTTCCCATTAACTAATAGTACAGTAGTAGTAGTTTTACCACCCACATCACTCCACAGAACAGATAACTCCAACTATGTTGTAAACATATCTAGAATTTGGCATATCTTGCAGTAGAGTTGTAACCAGACTCTTTGGAGGAGGCAGGCAGCATCAGTAAGCCTGACTTTGGGTCTTTCTTACAGCGATCCAAAGCTTGTTTGTAGCTGATCTTCTCCTTTGTGATTGGGTCTACAATATCCTTGATGTAGGTTGTCTCGGCCTGCAGCTCTCTCATCATTGTGCTGTCGATCATTTTGGTCCCAATGGCATCAAAGATGCTCACTCTGCGGCCGGTTTTGGGATTGACAAGCCCTCCCGTAAGGTGCTGTGCCTCCATGTAGCGAGTGGCAGTGTCCTTCGGCATCCAGCCTTTCTGAACAGCTTCTCCCACAGACAAACACTCTTTGGTCATGGGGTCTTCAACACCAGTAAAGGCCTTTTGTGCATTGAGTAGTCTCTGGAGTTGACTGTCCTCAATGAGGCCCTTGGTTGCTGCCTTGTGAACTGTGTATCTCTGATTGTTGCTGATGTCAATGATGCCGCCTGTTGATGCCTGAGCCTCCAGAAGTTTTTGGGCCGTGGTGGGGTCAATCAGTTTACGCATGGTGGCGCTGCGTATTGTAAAGCAGGTGTCAGTGTTTGTATCTATTATTCCAGCAACTGGGTAGATTTCTTGAGCAGTGGAGTGGTCTACAGGGGCTGTTTTCATTTGTGTGGTGGTGGACTTGGGAATGATTGAGTTGAACTGTTGCTTCTTATTGTCACCTGCAACCAGCAAGGCAAACTCTGAGATGGGAATCTTGCCTGTTTTGTACTGTTGTAGATCATACTCTGTCAGCCGGCCTTGCTTCAGGGCTTCTTTGATTGAGTACTGCTTTCCACTCTTGCGATCCTGCAGTACAGATGTCTCCCCATCAGGTCCAAGGGAGGTAATTTCCTCCCAGTCACACTCCAGCTCCTGCAGATGAATGTACTGTTGACGATCAATCAGGCCCTGCAGGTAGGCATCATAAGGGGACATGTCTTTGCCTGTTTCTGGATCCAGAATGGTGATTTTGGTGGAGACATTGGTCTCTTTGGTCCTTGTCTCTGCCTGCTCCTCTTTCTGCACATTCACCAGAAGCTCCCGGATGATGCTGTCTCGCTGATGGATCTTGTCTTTTTCGTCCAGGATCTCCCTCTCCAGACGCTGAGTGCCAGACTCCATTTTAAGGCTCATCTGCTTGCTCATCTGTGTTCTCTCACTCATTAGCCTGCTCTGCTGCTGGAAAGACAAGCTGATGTCGTGTCTCGAGGCCTCGAATGTCCTGAGCTCCCGAGTGAGGTTCTCGTTCTCCCTCTGTAAGGCATCTCTTTTCAAAGTAAGGGTCGTTTCTTCTCTTGAAGAGCTGGATTTGCTGCCTATCAGAAGGTTAATTTTATCATTGAGATGTCTGATTTCATCTTCCAGGTCCTGTCTGGTAAATTTATGCTGAGACACCTGTTCCCTCAGGCGATCCCTCTCTGCTTCAACGGCCTGGTCTTTCTCAACACGGACAACCTCTTTGTACACTGTCCTCTCACCAGACTTCTCCTTCTGCAGGATCTCAATCTTTAGGGTGATGTTACGGATGTCTCTCTGGAGACGCAGTATATCGCTGGTTTCCTTGTCCATGTCTGACCGAAGACCGTTTGTCATCCTCTCCAGTTTTGGGTCTCTTTCAACCTTCAGCACCTCCTCGACAACAATACTTTCCTCAACAGGCGGTGGGGCGTTTTCCAGTTGTGTGATGCGAAGTCGGATCTCTCTGAGTTCAAACTCGGCTTGAACCCTCTTTTGGTGCTCATCACTCTCTCTAAGGATCCTCTCTTGCTCTTCCACCTTTGTTCTTAGCTGCTGCAACTCTAGGTCTACTTGACGGCGGGTCTGTACTTCCTCATCTAGTTTCCTGCTGAGCCTATCATGCTCGACCATCTGCCTTGGGTCCTTCTCTAAACGCAAAACCTCCTGCACAACCACTTTCTCCTCAGGCTTCTGTCTCTCCAACAGGATGTATTTGTTTTGCAGATCAAACACCATCTCCTCAATGCTTCGCCGCAGCTGTGCCCCCTCCCGCACATCTCTTCTCAAGCGATCAGCCTCTTTCTCCAGCAGAGGATCAGGTTCATACTTGATGACTTCTCTGGTGAGGACTTTCGTCTCTATCTTGGACTTTTCAGCCTTCCATTCATCTCTTTCTCTCCTGAGCAGACTCACCTTGTCTAGGAGGGAGTTGTAAGTTGTGTGTAAATGGTTCACCTGATCATTTAGCCTCTGAATCTCTCTCTCATTTTCAGGGCTTCTTTCCTCCTTAACAACTTCTTGTAAAACTTCCTTTATCTCTACCTTTGGCTTCTCAGAACGAATAATATTCACATTAGTCGTGACATGGGTGATTTCCCTCTCTAGATCAGAGCGATTCTTGTTGGTGTCTTGTATGTCTTTCCTGAGCCGCATTATCTCCACCTCTGTGCTTGGGTCTATCCGGTAGATCTCATTAACAATTTCCTTCACCTCAATTTTTGATTTCCAGCCTTGAACTTCTTGGTAGCGGCTGTGGAGCTCCATCACCTCTTTGGACAAAGAGTTGTTTTCAATCCTCTCTTCCTCTATGCTTGTTCGAATCCTCTTAGAGTCAGCGATGAGGTCAGGGTCTTGTTCAATCTTTTTCACTTCCTTAGTGATGATTTTAGGCTTAATGTTAGGAATCAGTCTCTCAAGTGCATTAATCTGGCTCCTTGTCTGGAAGATTTCATCATTGATGAGCTTGATCTGGTTGTTCTCCTCAGAAATTTCTGTGTCAAATGTTTGCACTGCTCTCAACATCTCCGGGTCCTGTTCCACTTTCAGCACTTCCTTCTTAACCACCCTCTCTTTGATGGTTGGTCTCTTCTGCGCGAGAATCTGGACTTCTGTCTTCATCTGAATATGTTCCCCATCTCTCACTCGAATTTCATCTCTCATCCTTCTTATCTCGTCTCTGATCTTAACGGCCTCTACGTCAAGCTGGGGATCTCTCTCAAACTCTGTCACCTCTCTGGTCACCAGTTTGGGTTTAGTGGATTTGAGGGTTTCCTCCAGGATAGTGATTTTTTTGGTAAACACCTCAACCTCAGTGTGGATGGTGCTACGTCTCAGGGACTCTTCATGCAGTGTGTTCTGCAGATCAGCTAAATCCCTTTCCAGTTTTGGGTCGCGGTAGTACTGCAGTACTTCTTTTTCCTCAAGGCGCTCCACTCCTCTGCGACTCTTCAGCGACATCATTCTATCTTTAAAGGTTCTCAGGTCTGCCTCGGCATGAGTTTTCCTCTCTTTTTCTTCGTCCAGCTCTTTTAAAAGACTGCTTAGCTCAAAAGAACTCTTTTGCTGGCTTTCAAGCTGCACTTGTTGCTGTGCCACCATTTGGACTTTCTCTTCAGTCTGCAGCAGGAAAAGCAAATGAATTAAATGACAATAAGTTGTCAAGTTATGTGTTTTGTGACATACCTTTAGGTAGTTATATGGAAACCATAGCTTATGGTTAAGAGGTCATATAAATGATGCTTCTTATTCATGACCTGTTTTCTTACTTGTGAAATGAGATTCTTAGCCAGGCCCAACTGTTTTTGGCGTTGGGTGTTTTCAGCTGTTGCTTGAGCGTAACGGTTGACCAGATCCTTTTCCTGTAATAAACAAGAGACGGCACAAACCATCAGCCATCTTGATCTTTTAATGATTGTAACAAATTTAGATTATGTTAAAAACGTAGGAGATTAAATGTTACCTCTTTCTGAACAGCGTCAGCTAGTGTGAGCATACGGGGTTTTGTGGCAACAGTGGCTCCAGCATCCTCAAGTGTACTGTTGTATTTGTAGACGTTGGCCTCGTATTCCTGCACAGACGTGAATAATTAGGCTTTGAGCACAAAATCATATATTCAGTTAATCAAGTATGCTTGTTTTCCCATTTGTGGACTATTTGCAAATGTGTTTTTTTATTGGAAAAAATAATGCCTGTGTATATATGCCTAGAATCACCAACACACTCTCTTGCTAATATGTTATAGCATTGTATTATAATCCATTTGAGTCTTACATTGAGTAGACTCTGCAGGTCTTGAGACAGGTCAGTCACTCTGTCCATGTCATCTCCCTTCCTCTTCAGATCATCCATCACTCTCTGTGGTAAAACGTTTAACATATGTTAATCACTGTGAGTTATTAATATCATCTATCATTTAATACTATCAGATTTTCTTAATTACAGATTTACATAGAGCAAAGCATAGGTGTACATAAATCACAGCCTTACCTCTTGGGAGCTCTGCCTGGCAGTGACCTGAGACAGGTCATCTTTGAAGTTAATCTGGTTTTGCGGCAGGTTGTCCAGGAAGGACTTCAAGGATTTGGACGTGCTCTGGAACTCCTGGTTCTTGGTTGCAGCTTCTTGTAAGATGTTTTCTCTGAGAGAATTTATTGATATGACATCAAAGTGAACAATTGACTTTTTAAAGGCTCTGCATCATGGTACTTTCACATTCAAAGGGTTTGTTTTCTTTTCTGCCTTTTCCTATTATCATTTTTATATCTGTGATACAATTAGCACAAACCTTTGCCTGACCACATCATATCAGTGTATACTGCTACATCTCAAATCATGTATAATAGTGTATGTTTGAGTCTATGCATAGTAGTAAAGTTGTATACACTATAGTGCATGCAAACTCGTCAAAGTGTATCCCTGTTGTTCATTTGAATGCTTTGTATAGGGTTGAAGAGTCTGGATTTCACAAAATAAAGCAAATATTAGAGAAAAATGTCATATACTGTATAGGTTTTTCTTTTTGTTCGTTCCTATCCTTTTAATCATCATTTATTTTGATTTCCTGTGGGGATCCCGATCTGATTTGACCTGATTTGATCACAGTCTGATTCTCACCTCTCCTTCAGCTGGTTGGCCACGTTACCGTAGCGGGTCTGCAGCTGCTTGACCTCTGTTTTCTGGCGCCGGATGTCAGGGCAGTACTCCTGGTAGCCCTGCTGCAGAGAACTGCACAGCTGCTCTGTGGTCTCCAGATCCTGACTCAGCTTCTTCATGTCATCCTGAGCTGCTGCCACAGACCTTCGCTGGTACTGAATACAGCAAAGGAGACATGTTATTTAAAATCTGTCAAAGTTAAATTGAATCTATGAAAAAGAGAACCGCCTTTTATGTGGCAGAGGTACGGTTTTAAATGCAGACTTTCTCACCTGAATGTCCTCAGCGCGGGCTTGGACTGCATTTGGCACATCAGGGATTGAACCATCTTCACTCAGCTTTTTCTCAAACCCAGAGACAAGACCGTCCACCTTCTTAATCTGACTCTCCAGGTTGAGAGATGCATTTGCTCTAAAAAAAAAAAAAGGTGAATGTAATTATAAGTGTACTGAGGTTATTTAGTTCGGTAGCACAGCTCGACAAAGACAGATGAACGCCTAAAAAAAAAAGACAGGTGTTAATGTTTTTTTTAAATCATTTATTGTGTTCTTCAAGTAAAAAACTTATAATTTGCAATTTTAAAACAGGGACAACCATATTTTCATTGAATACAAAACCCTTTACAATGTCGCTGCATAAATGCAACTTCCCAAACAAAACATACACTTACTTCTTGGTGTAGAGGTCAGCAAGTGCTGCAATGCGGTCCTGCTTGTTGTTGGCAGCACTCAGTTTGAGCGGCAGTGCAGAAGAGGTACTGTTGGCATCTTTGGACAGCAGGGACTGCAGGTCAGCCTGAGCTGTCAGCTTCTGCTGCTCCAGAGCCTTCAGAGCCCTGGCAGCATCCTATAAAGGACAAATGTAAATACTTCAGATACTTGCACTCATATACTGTAGGGTTAAATATCAGACATCATATCTTGGATATATATACTATGGAAGCTTTTCCATAGTTTCTACAATATTATCACCCAGGGTATTCGCGGATGCTTAAAAGACACATGGTTTATGACATTTGGTAAATTAGTGGTATTTAACCTAAATCTAAAGAGTTGACAGAAAGAATGAAGGCATTAAAAACAGTAACAATCTTAGCTCCAATGAATAAAGACTAAATGAATAACACAGATGCCACAGTTGTCTGTGACTTTATTCCTCTCACCTCCTGTTCCCTTAGCCTCTTGGCCAGATCTCCAGCCGGGTCGGTGCGGCTCAGCGGGGCTCGCAGGCGGCTCAGCAGGTTCTTCTCAGCACTGGCCAGGTCACTGTCCAGATTGTCTAGCTGCTTAGCCAGGGCTGCCGCTTTGGGATCCAGTGGGGCAGAAGACACTGGGGCTGAATAAGGAAACAGGGATTGATTGCCTGATCTGATTGTGGCCTTAAAATGAAAAACTCTTCGTGCAACTGGCCGTAAATGATCATTGTGGTTTATAGAACCTATAAATATCCTAATTCTAAGGCATCGTTGGCCTTAGAATTAGGATATTTAAGGATGTAATTGATAGACTTACTGACCTGATTGTTGGGACCTGGAGACCTCGGATTTTTGATTCTTTAGTGATGCCACCAGAGCAGCTCTTCTCTTTTTGATGTCGGTCAGTTCACCACCCAACCTAATGAATTGAAAAAAGGTGAATAGAAACAGTATTACCAGCATATTCTTACATTGTTTGTTGTAGCTGCATAATAACACAACCTTGCATTACTTACAGGTCCACTTTGTCAATGGCCTCTGGATCAGGTGGAGCGATATGGAAGCAAACTCCCGGGAAGGTTCTTGTTGCCCCACTAGTGGAGGTAACGTTCCAGTTCTCGTCTGAGTTAGATTTCAGGGTGAACTTCTCGCCTCTTTCCAGAGAATCCTAGATGATAATAATAAATAAAACACATGTCCAAAAAGTTTAGACAAGGAACATTGGTATGTGTTGTTTGTCTGTTGTTTCTACCTTTTCTCTGTTCTATGACTACAATTTAAAGTTAAGAAGCTTCACCTTATCTGACTCCCAGTCACACAGGGCCTCCACTGTGATGGTTCTGTTGGGGGTGCTGCGTCGTAGCTTCAGAGGAGCGATGGTGGTGCTGCGTCTCCTCAGGTCTGCCAGCAGCTGTTCGCTGTTCTGTACAGCCTTCTCCTCGGCCTGGTGGGAAACAGAGAGAGAGAGAGATATCTTAGAAATACTCATCTCATGGTAGATTGCAACAAATCCTCTTCCATCTTAAACATCCTCCTAGAATTAAGACTCAATCACAAATGTATCTCTAATAATAGTTTAATGCACTTTGTGTGCTTAGAGTGTCCAAAACAATATACAAATAGATTATATAATGTATCTACTTCTGTTTTTTTTTTAAACTGGGATACCTGATAAATGTTTTGTTAGTTTAAACTGCGGTAGAAACCCACTAAGCTTGACTTCTTTTAGTAAATTAAACTCTTTTAAATTGAGGGGAGGTAACGAGATTCACAGCTAAATAAAAGCAAACAAACACATACAAACTTCTTAAAAGAAAATGAACAGGGGAATTACTAAAAGAAAGAATGTGGCATTATTTACTGGTGGGTGTGTACTGTAGTATCTTGTTCATATTTATTATGTGGTGTATACATTGTTTATTGTATTCTATTCTATATACAAGGGACCACAGATGAATTAATGACTAATTAAATAAAATAGTGATAATATAAAAAATGGGACACGCTGAAACTCTAAATGAGCTGCAGCCGAGCCGCGCCTGATTAAACCACGCTTTAGATAAAGTTGTAGGAAAAAAACAAGCATGCGCTAATAATAATAATAATAATAATTATTATTATTATTATTATTATAATCAAATAATAAACCTACTTTAGATGTTGTCCTATGTGTACTTTTTCTGCTTCAAAACTAAGAACCATCACTTCTTCGAATAACTATTTACAATAAGAGAAGTGTTTGTTACAGGGTTTTTTTCCCCACAGGGAGGTGCAAGTTGGATTTCTTATGTGTATCAACTTGCAGTCCTTGCTTCTGTCTCTGTATTAATAACTATAAGTGATTAGGTTCCTCTCTACCTCGAGCTGCAGCAGTGTCTCTGAGTTGCTCTTCTTGCTAATGGATTTGGGGTCCAGGCTGTTGTTGAGTTTGGTCAGCATCTCTGACAGCTGCTCAGTCTCCATTTGGTACTGGAAAATAGCACAAAAACATGTTTTTTGTATAAAACCTGAATGTGTCACCCAACAGAGAAATGTAATCAGTGCATGACAAAGAGATAAAAAGTGCACATAAACTTGGATTAAATGCAGAATGTGGTGTATAGTGTCCCATATTTACCCTTTTGTAGTCCTCCACATTGTCCAGGTGTGTCTCTTGACAAATGCAGATGTTGAGGAATTTCTGCCACTCGTTTCGAACAGCATCTCTCTGAGCCTGGAGATGTAACGTAATGAGTTAACCTGGATTTAAGTGGCTTTCAAATGAGTTTAAAAGGTTAAAGTTCATGAAATGTTTTCAAAGTATTGTCTTTGCTGTTGAAAGCAATGTCTTCAGGGTAATGAGACTTACCTCTATTGTGTCTTTGGCAGGGTGCTTCAGTCCAATAAGTCTTTCTCCTTCGTCCTGGAGTTTGTTCACCTCGCTCTCGTGGGACAGCAGGCTGTTGTTCTTAAAGTTCTGTTTGAGATCAAATCAAAATGGGGTTATTTACGGTTATACCCAGGTGCAGAACAAATAACTCAGTTTGGACCATTCTAGACAAGCAACACCATCCTATTCAAACTTATGTTGTTTCACTGTTTTTGGTTAACAACCCGTCAGTCCCTACCTCATACTGCCTGCGGACGTCAGGTGGGTCCACCATGCGGTCACTCCAGTCCTGCTTTTTGATCTTATTTTGTTCTTCCCCCAGGAAGGCCAGTTCCTTGTTGCAGGTGTTCATGTATTCGTACAGGCTGTTCAGGTAGTGGCGACGCCATTTGGAGTTGTCCTGGGAGAAAATAAATAAAACTCAATAAAACATCGAAACAAGTTCCAGAAGTATAAATGTTTATATTAAAATCAATTAGTATTTTTGAAAGTTTTTGGCTCCTCTAATTTTATGTTTTTTTTTCTTTTTCTTGTTGAAATTACAAAAAAATATCAGTTAGGAAGAAGAAGCAAATAGCTCAAAATGTGTTTTGTTATTTGGACATTTTATTAACCAAGATGCTATAACAAAGAATGAATTCTGATACATGAGCAAAAGAAAAACAAACTTTAAAATAAATGTTGACTCATTGTCTTTATAGGCAAGACTTTTCATCATAAAACTCAAAAATAAAACTCAACTCACCAGTAGATTGTTGTACTGCTTCTTCAGTTCTACATATTTCTCCTAAGAGACAAGATAACAACATACCGTATAAGCTGCTAGAAACAGTTTTTCATTAGGATTAAAGAAGGCAAGCAGGGCTTTAAATGTTTTTGATCAGCTGCTGTGGTGAACGCAAAGTGCTCAAAGTGCAAGTGAAGACACCCAGAAGATGTGTTTTGGTAATGTGTGTTCACCTTGCTGCCTGCAGAGCTGACGCAGAGCTGCGAGTTGTAGGCCTCGATCTCTTTGTGCAGGATGTTGTGAGCAGCGACCTGCTTCTCCAGGTCGGCCATGGTGGGGCCGTACTCCTCCACGTTCACCAGTTTCTGAGTGCACAGACACCAGAAGAATACAGTTAATGGTATGTAGAGACAAAATAACCACCAAACAAACCTGACAGACTGAGCACTCTTTAGTAAGTTGTGTTTTATAGCTCGCTCAGCTCTGGTTAATGTGTTTATTACACGGTAGGTAGAGACTGAAAAGCATAGTTTATAGATTGAAATCTAGCGCAAGATGTTTGTAGGAAAGCAACTGGTATGTACTGCATGTAGAGCAACATTTGATGCACTATTGTGTTCCAACAAGTTTAAAGGATAAGGCTATTTTTTTTCTATAGTTTTCTTGTTGTCAACCAATCCCATAAAAAAAAAAAAAAAAAAACAAGTCAACGTCTCTCAGTACTTTCTGACTTCCCTGTTCTGTCTGTGGCTCTCTGTCCGAAGCCCATTTGTTCCTGAAGATGTAAATCTTTAGATGATAGTTCAGAAATATATAGTTTCATCTTAAGAAAAAGCATAGTAATTTTCCTACAACAGCTGGGCAGCTGTAGTTTTTAGCAAACATGGCTAAAACGGGAATAAAAAGTGCTGTTCTTAGGGACTATTTTCAGCGGCAGATTAATACACATTTGGCATGCCAATAAGTATTTACAGCAGCAGGACATGGGATTCAAAATAAACTCCAGTTGTGGCCGGGTTAGCTCAGTTGGTAGAGCAGACACACATATATAGAGGTGTATGCCTCAACGCAGAAGGTCCAGGCTTCGAGTCCGACCTGAGACGATTTCCTGCATGTCACCCCCCTCTCTCTCTTTTCCCTTTCATATCTAGCTGTTCTTTCCATTAAAGGCTGAAATGCCCCAAAACTTTTTTTAAAAACAAAATAAAAAATAAATTACTCCAGTTTATCGTAATGAAGGAACATGTCCCCCAGTGAACAATGGAGCTCTGTGGAACAGAGGAACAAGATATATCAGGATTTGGTTACGCAGGCAATAGGCCTACATGTTACTAGCACCATTGTTGGTTTTGGTCTTTTCATGGCATTAGTTGACAATAGGAAACATAAAATACTGCCAACATTATCCTTTAAAGATTAACATAAATCCTGGATCTTTAGAGAGTTTTTAAGCAGACTGTCCCGAATGTATAGTGTTAGGATACGTACTTGCTTCTGGTTTAAAACAGGCCCCCAGTCAATCCTGGGCATCAGCGACACATCGTCAACCTGCTCGTAGATGTCTCGGTAGAAGGCGCAGTCCTTCAACCAGCGCTCATGGAGGTGGAGGACACTGGAGTCACAAGAGGGCAGAGGAGACACAAAGAAACAAATTTATTGAGACCCAAAGTATGAAATACATTCTGAAATAATCATACAAATAAATGCAAACTAAATAATATAAACAAAGAATTGTGAATTAATCACAACAAAAAATATTTTCACTATAACAGTTGATGAACAAATGATCATGAAAGGAATCTGTTAAAGGAATTTGTTTAATTTCAACTAATTTTAATATAATAACTAATTGTTTTAATTGTAAACCATCTTGCATGCTGTCAGTCTTTTAAACCTTCAAAAAAAAAAGGTCTGAGGGGCTCCACACTTCTCTCCATTATGCAGCTATGTTGTGATTCCTTTGTGTTGCATTTATTCTGTCCCAACTCACTCGCTCTCTATCTCTCTGGCCTGTGGGTAGTTGGACTTCTTGGCTTTGTCAACATCCAGGAAGAGATCCTTAAGAAGTTCCTCAGCCTCGCCCAGCTTGTCTGATATCTCAGTCTGGTGCTTGAAGGGCAGGTCGTTCTTGTCATTTTCAGCGTCCTGGTGGAAGTAGACAACAGTTAGGGTGATTACTTTTACAGAGGGCTGCCAGTAAAAGTGATTTTTGCTTGAGTTTGAGTGTTTGTTCTCACCACAGCCAGCAGCTCTTCGGACCGGAGGATGTCTTTCTCCACCGTGTCGGCATTCTTTTGCATCTGGGCAATCAGCAAGGCCAAGTTGCTGACCTGGGTCCTGCAGGGTGAGGAAAAGGAGTCAAAAAAAGGGCACAGATGAAGCCACAAACACAGATCAGATTGTGTTATCGAGAGGCAGCTCAGTATTTCACCCTCTCATGCTCCACAAGCCCTCTCACAGGCCCAAAGTCTGTAGCTGAGAGACTGACACTCACTAGCAGACGTGGCTATAGGATGTCCTTTTAGTTGGCCCACATGTTTCATTCTTAGTCACTGACTCTTGGTGATAGACAATCATCTCATTGATCATAAATATTGACAACAAAACAGCTTGTAAATTTAAATGGACTTCAGGTAGATATAGCTAAAAGACAAGAAACATTTTCTCAGTAAACTGGTTTACTGGCAGTAAAGTTTTGAACGACAGACGATCAAAGGAGGTGGAGATTCTACTGGCTGACAATGAGAGATGAACTACACCCATAAAACTAAATAAGAGGTCTATGTGTGATTTGGAACCTAAGGATTTGAATAAAGATAACACAGGATGATGTTACAATATAATATTACATTTTTTTTGTGTAAGAGGTTTTGTGGTAACTGCATGGCGAGTAAGTGATCAATTATGGGGCATGCAAATCAAATCAAATCATCTGCAAACAGATGAGAAATCCAACAAGTTTAAACCAGGGAGGACCATAAAGGAGCTTTGTAAAGTTTTGATTGTAGTGAACTTTGGGGTCATATGGAAAGTACTCACTCAGTAGTGTTGTTTTCTCTGTCCTCTCACTCACAGTAAATCAAGTTTTTATATTGCATTCCATTTAAAGAGAAACTTGCAGGTTGCATTTCTTACTGTATTCAATAATATGTCTGTCCAAATGTCCAATGTCTCCACTTTGAGACGTAAAAAAAAAAAAACGAGTCCAGATATTACTGTGTGTTTTTGATATTTCTTACCACACATTAATTCACCTGCAAGGTGCTCGCAAACACCAGGGGTGGCTTGTTACTCTTTATTTCCTTTTGTAATGCCCTTTAAGTCTGAGAAACATCCTCATAACATGTAGCATTTACACTCCAAAATCAGATTCACATCAGTTGGGAAAAGGTCAGCTGCAAAAAAACTACACACGTATCATAAATCATTCAAAATGACAGTGACAAGACATTTTACATGTTGAACTTTTGTTCTTCTCCCTGAGAGTTTAGTTACTTTGTTTACTTAAACCTCTGAAATAACGCTGATAAGTAACACCGAACCAAAGAATGTTGGCGAGGACCTCGCTGGTTAATTGACCCACATACCAACGCTACCTCGGAGTGCAATGTCGTGTCTCTCTGGGGAGAAAACAAGCAAATGTCATATTTATAAGGCAGTTCCGCACAGCTTTTTAATGTCGACAGAGGAATGCAGTGTTCCTCTTCCTGCACTGACTCACTGAGCTGCGAGCTGATCTGGTTCTGCAGCCGCTCTGACAATGGCTTCCCTCTTCCTGCTCACTCAGCAGGAGAGACAGGTATGTGCCACACACATAGTATGCATAGTACACACAATCATTCCTCAACTTTCCCATTGTCAGCCAAAGAAACACTTTTGCTGTTGCTTAAACCAACTGTGACACAGCCTTAAAGACAAAGACAATGATGACAAGGGCCCATAAAAGAAAGCAGAGCATGGATTAATGGAGCAGTATGATCATTTGATCTACATGCTTTTAACCAACTGTCCTTTCTAATGGTGTCTGATACTTTTCTGACTTAATTTTATCGTTAATTTTGATCGTTCATCTATGTGAGGGAGGGGAGGTTGTTGACATCATGAGTGGAATGAGTGAGTGAAGTGAGGGTTGTCTCCTTTAACTGTCAAGTGGAAGTACACTTTTTCTCATTAACGAATGGCCATAGCAGAATAGCTCGACAGTTAACAGCTTTGGCTGATTTGATTTGAAAGTAGGATAACTGGATAACCCACATGAATTAGAAGGGCTTGCCTTTTCGAGTTAGTTGCAAAATCACAAAAAACTTGCAACACAAACACTCCCCGATTTAGTTATAACGATTAAATCTCCTCCCAGCTCACAGTTTGTATTATGACATTCAATTGTGTTGAATTTTGGGGCTAAAAGGTTGAAAGCAGCTCAAAGTTTAGCAGGTTCAGCACCTCTCACGTCACAAAGAGGAGTTTCATTTAATGTGAATGTGCAAATTAAAAGCTCCATTCTGCCCAAAAACTGCCTACTATAGGAGAACAGTTGACCTTGAATGCAGACAGTTCTCAGCAGCGTACCAGCATCAGTCGCAGACTCAGTGTCTCTATAAATTCACTGTGTCACCAACGGCGCGAGCTGTGATGTAAATGACAAGATACTAACATCAGTGGTATCCGCCCTCAGCTACCAGCACCCGCATGCTTACACTTACACACACACACACAAGTTTGATTATCAATCAACTATTTATGTAGTAAAGTAAAAATGTGAAATATTTGCTGGTTTCAGTGTCTGAAATGTGAGGATTTGCTGCGTTTCTCTGTTTTCTATCATTTCAGTTGACTTAAAAATTAATATTTATGTGTTTTTGACTGTTGGTCAGACAAAACAAAGAATTGCGTGGTGGAAAATCGAGATCTAGATTTGCTGACATTTCATAAACTAAGTGATTAATCATTCATTCTAAAAAACTAATCCAAATATTAATCAACAATGAAAATAATCATTGGTGGCAACACTGTCTTCTTTCATTTAATTGGTGATGGAAATCTCTAAATGTCATGTCCTGTGTCACACGGTAAAATACGGTTGGGAACCAACGCCCACATTAAGAGAAAGAAACCAGCTGAGCAGTACAGACTGCCCAGCCCTCATCACACCTCAGCACACATCCAGGGCAGGGGCAAGGTGAAACCACGTCGCTATGGTAACATCGGACAGGGACAAGAAGGTTACAGATTCTCTCTGGCAGCTGACATACTGCTGGTCCTGTCACATACTGTGTGTGTTAAAGTGGATTTAAAGTCATTATTGTCAATTAAATCAACTCAAGTCAACTAAGGTGACCGTACTAACACAAACACAACCTGTCCTCATCAATCCCCATTTCTTAGATCAGTACAGGACAGAGTTTCGTCCTTTACCTGCAGTGAGATCTGTCTTTTCACATTTTACAAATGACAATAAATGACCATTTGGAACATATTACACATTACATGAACCTTTTTAAAAACTTTTCTCAATCAAGCTGCAAGCAGCCTTCTACCCCCACATCAATCTATATTTTAAACAGCCGCCAGGTCTGACGGGCAGCCACATCACACACACTTCTCAGAGGATAAGTCTTTTGCAAGTTGAAATATGATCCCCAACAACACTGTCAAAAGTCTAAATGTTGGTTCAGATTCGGTGCAAACTGGCCAATGAAGTCACAATTTTGGGGGTTTGGGTGAAGAAGCAGGTTGAGAGGAACTAATAAGATTTGTTCTCTCTGTGATTTTCACCTCTTAGTCGCAAACACATTTTCACTAGTTCCACCTCGTGTTTGCAAAGTAAACCTGACATCAGGGCCCTGTTTAAGCTTTCACCATCATTTTGGATTAACCTTGACATAACTCTTGATGCCCTTCAAACCAGTGAATAAACTGCCAACCCAAACAAACTTTCAACCCAGCCATAATGTAACAGGAAGGGAACCACATCACGCAGAGAGAAAGAGGACACCAGCACGCACAGGAAACATGACAGTCCTCGGCTGGGGAAGAACAGGAGGAGGGGTAACATAACCAAGATACAGTGTCACCAAACACACATTCATTCATACGTGCATTCTATCATAAAGTCCTCTGGATGAAACTCACTTGCTGCTCTTGGCCGTGCCCTTGAGCGTACTGTCCTTAGTGTCCTTTTTCTTAAACATCCTGGAGGTTGTGGAGGGGTCAGGCAGAGATTCCACAAAAATCACTCTCTCTCTCTGTCTCTGTCTCTTACTCCTTCTGTGTCTCTATCTTCCTCACCCTGTGGCTCCCACTCTGTCTCTACTCTCCCTTTGGTTCTTCTCAAACACACTCTCACGTCAGCACAGTGTTTGATGCCGGCAGCCACTCCCAGACAGGTTAACAGGTGTGTCACCGCCCAGACATCCACCTTGCAGAGGAATACTTGAACGACCTGTTCCCTGCACTCCCTCCCTCGGTCTTGCCCTTCCTTTTCATCGGGGCCCTGACACATTCTCAGATCTCTCACAGGGAGCAAGGCCTCTTTGATTACCATAGATGCATAATTCCTGGAGAAGGAGGGACACTCAATTCCTGCTGGGAGTTGTGAACAAAACACTTTTTATTTATACCAATGGAAAACAAACTGACCACTGAATACAGTTGGGAGAAATCAAATTAGAAAGCAATGAGTGATTCCAAATCAAATTTTAGCGCTATTGGGGTGCCCCTTTGTTGCATGTCATTCCCCATCAATCTCTCTCCTCGTTTCCTGTCATCTCCCAACTGTCACTATCTAATAAATCCATGAAATGCCCCCAATTTGAATCAAGCTTCATTGATTGATACAGTAATAGTATATATCTCTGAAAATAACAGATTCATTCATATAACATTTCATGCACAAACAGATAAACAGGTAAATAGCAGATAAAAAAAAATAAAAAATAGTTTCAGGAAACATACAAGCCTTCCTCCTTTCAACTTCATAAAGCATTAGATTGTAGCAAACCTTTCCGTTTTTAATTATTTTATCCACACTTTAATAACCTGTTAGATGTACAATTCAATTATAAAAAAAAAAGGAAAAGGAGGGTGGGTGTGCTAACAAGAAACACCCCTTGCAACATATACCATCATATTATTTACCCATCGTAAGCATCACCACCCAACATTAGAGCGTCTCCTTTAATCAAGTAGAATTTCTTCTAGTCCTATACAATGTGCCATACTTTTTTAAACCAGACACTAATGTTAGGCTTATTAGTTAGCTTTGTGGTTGTCTTCATATATTCTTTTATTCCACCATGTGGTAACTGTTTACTTTAATCCACAAAGATGAACCTGCGATATAGTGGCTGGATTCAAAACCCTCTTAAATGGGCTTTAGCAGGCTAACACAATTTAACTTAAATACATGTATATAGTTCTTCTATTCAACAAGTTTTAATTGTACATGTAATTTGGTTTGGGTATAATTGGATTGTCACAGCATTTTATTAATATTACTTTCAGCTTTACATTTTAAGTCTACTTTTGATTTTTACTTGCTCTGTTCACACCCAACTTCACCCTGACAGATAAACCCAATGCTACGAACACAGTGTTTACAGTCAACGATGCAAAGGTGTCTGATAACCAGTGGGCCAGAAAGAAACTTTGTAGAAATGCATGTAATAATAATGTTAATGATAACAGACGGCTCCATACACTGCACAGTCCCATGTGTAGCATCTACAGTCATTTAGGATCAGGGCGTGTCTTTGCAGCATATCAACAAAAGGAAATCATGGCGAGGAATGCAGCTGGGCAGCTTTGTTTGCAGCAGGGAACAGCACAGGGAGCACACATTTTTTAAACAGGCCAGTCTCTCTCTCTTTCTGGGTGCGTCCACCTGTCTGGAAAAACAGATACTCATTCAGTAGCTCAGAGATATATGTGGATCCATTTTCAGCTCCTAAATACAACACAAACAGCTTTTTATATATTTTTGTCCTTTAATGAGACAGAGAAATATTTTGAGCTAAACCTGGGAGAAGCTACTGTATATGGATCCTGTTTTAATAATACCAAAACAACATTTAAATGGTTGACCAAAAAAATCTCATCACAAGGTCCATTTAGTTGATCTAGCAGATGGAGTTTGCCCAGTTAAGAAACTGGTCGGCGATGTCACTGGAGGTCAAATCTGCCTATTTAAAAAGAGATAAAATGATCTTGAGGATGTCATTGGACAGTTTACATGACATTAAACATGGCAGGGAATAGCTGCATACCTCCAAATTCCTTACAGTTGAGCTGAGGAAACAACAGTGGGTGAGGGTGTGTCAGTCTCATTCACCAAACTACACAGCAGACAAACAGCATATTTGTCTGGCTCAAAGTCAATCTTACAAAGCTTTGATGCTTGTACTGTAACTTGGGCTTTTTCACTTCGTGCTTTTTTACTGTACAACCTGCGTAACAAAGCATATGCATGTCAACACAAACAGACGTTTCTTTCTGTGAAAATGTTAACTGCGGTTTCATCTCACAACTGCAAAATAAAGGTGTGAATAGACTGAATAATAGAAATGAAAAAAACAGAGAAGACTGTTAATGATACTGTGTCTTATCTGGTCTTTCAGGTTATTTCCACCGCATCACATATCTTCAGTTCATCGAGGCAGAGCACGTTTCTGGAGTGACATGGGTATGTGTGTATAGAAAAGTGATAACCGGCAGCAATAAAACATCAGGTAGAGATGCCATGCATGCGTGTAGTGGGTCGGTTAAGTCATTTAATATACTTTAGTGTTAAAATGTCGAAGGGAAAAGAAACAAACACGTTATTCATACGCATTCATGAAAATGCAAATACTTAACGTAAGCCTTAACACGTTCACACACCCTTCTAAGGCATCCTATGCACACCTAACACATGCATAACAGAAGTGCAAAAAGGCAGTCACACACCTCTTTACTTTAGAAATGTACCTTTTACTTGTGAGGTAATGTGGGGTTTGCTGTTACGGTAATTCCAACAAAATCACAGACGAAGCCACAATCAAAGCCTTTTTCCCCCTCAGTCATGGTCCTTTGGACATGTTTATATCACAAGGACTCAAGTTAGAATTAATGTCACCAGATTTTCCATAGAAGTGAACGAAGAAAGTCAAGAAACCAGTGTTTGGTGCAAATATATTTTAATAATAGGCCTGGAAATTAAATCAAATCATACATTCCCATTTCATTTCTCTTTCCAGTTATGTTTCCAACAATTATTGATTTTGACTACCTGTTTCTTTTCAGGCCAAATCGAGGTAAAGTGCTCGAACTATTCCAGCACGTCAATCTTAATTCTTTAAAATAAAACATTAAAGGGGAGGAAAAAAAAACAAAAAAAACAAAACAAAGAAATTGATAAAAAATTAGTATGCAAAACAGAAAAATGTTCCGAGTGGGAGAATGACACTGAACCAATCCTCTAGCTAGTGTTTAACCAGGTATCACAGGCAAACCAGGTCTCTGAAGGATCAGAGGAAATGTGGCTTTGATGTGAACATTATGACTGGCAAACAACGGATGACAAAATGTTTTTAAAGTAACAGTATAGCCATAGACATTTTAGTCCTACTCATGTGGACAAACGGGAAGTGTAGTGTGATGAAAAAAAGGCTGCTAAAAACTCCCTCCATTCTTAATGTTGACTGCTGTCTTACAACATTGACTTTGCTGAAATGCAAATAAAAATGTCAAAATAAAAACATTACACAAATTACAGTCTGAAACGCTGCATTGGTACTATGAGATCATCAGCCAGCAGGCCCCTTTGTAGAAAACGTGCATTAAAAAAAACAGACACTGGGAAGTGTTAAGGGCGTTATACAGTAGCCGCAGCCCAGCTGGCGCACGCAAATGTGACGTCATGGAATCGCCATAACTATTTATACCCGCGCTGGTGGTCGCGACACTAGTTGTAGTCTTCTCCTGAACAGAGGTGGCACTAATGAGGAAAGGCGACCGACTTTGCTCTTTCTACGGACTAGAAGAAGGAGAAAAAGATAAACGGCAGAACTGGCAGCAGCATTGACGTCAATGCTTCGATTTGATTCGATGACCTACTTCGTCGGCTCAAGCCTTTCATTCACCATAAAAGAACTCATCTTAACCCAGTAAGTTTACAAGAGAGACTTGCAGTCACTCAGAGTCCTGGCATCTGGTTGCCCAGGAGCTCCTTCATGCTTCCCTTTTCCCTTTTGTTGCGCGCCGCTGATAAAAAAAAATAATAATAAAGAAATAAAGAGTGGTGCACAACCTCTGCGCTAGGTGCGCCTGCAAGATCTACGTCATTTTGACGTCACGATGGCGCACGCCAGCTTGGCTGCGGCTACTGTAAAACGTGCATTAGAAATTGCTTTCATAGACAGGCTGAAGCAGTTGGACCCTTCTCTAAAATGATGGCAAGTTTAATGCCAAATGTCATACAGGACAACATATACAGTATGCCCAGTGAAGTTGACAAATTAAGAGAAAAACATTTCACACTTTGATTCCTGGCTTTTAACCAAATAATTGACTTTGTCAGTATATGGGGTGAAGTTTTAAATCACAAATTGGCTTCTTAATGCACAGTCAAAAGCAGGAGAGACCAGATCAAAGGTGGAGGGAAGAAATGGGACACCGCTGGGTCTTCTGAAACTATGATGATTGATAAAACAGCTTCAGTTTGTTGAACTACACAGAATATTTATGGTATTTGATGAGCACTACTTTGTCAAAGTAGCTGCCATAAGAAAACTGCACTTTGTAAATTTTATGTTTAAGAAACAATGCCAAAAAACATTTCACAAAGAAAAAAACTAAGACGTAATTACATGAAGGCGCTTTCATGACAGTGAAAAAAGTACTACTATTAATGGATTAGTTTACTCTGACAGGATTATGAGATTAACAACTTGGCTGTACTTAAATACCATGGGATGGTAACCTGTAAAACCTAATATTCACCGACACCTCCATAACTCAAATTGAGGAGGGAGCCTGTAATCTAGAAACCCATGCAGCCTGATGTTATTACTAGAGGTGGCTGGTTGACTGGGGTCATATTACTATTGGAAATTGATTCAATTACTTTTCTATAATCTTTCTTGGAAGATTAGACTTACTCTGCCTTCCTCAGAACTGCAAACTCCACCTATCTTGCACTTTAGGCACTAAAAATCAAACATAAAAGTAATTTTAAATGATTCTAAGTAACAACTGACCCAAGTCTGGTTGGTTGTGGTAAACTCAGGACCTTGTGGCTCTCCTGTGGAAACCAAAGCCTGGGGGATTAACTTAGCTGCCAAAGCCAAAGATGCCCTTGATGTAGCCTGTGAGACCGCCCTTGCCCTTCTGCTCCACCTTGTCATCCAGAGGCGGGAAGGCCACGTGGTTGAGAGCAAGGTCAAAAAACAGGGGCTTGCAGGGGATTGGCTGGAAGTCGGGTGGAAACTGGACCAAATTGGGCTGCTTTCCTACGAGGGCGGGATCGAGGCGGAAGGTCTCCAGGCGTTTGCAAAGGGGCTGCATGAAGGAAGAGGAAGTAAAGTATATATAAACATAGATAACGTTTTTTTTCCAATAACTTGGCCATGCAGCATAAAACACTGATATTTTGAAATGATATGATCCTTCATTCCATAATGGACAACATTTATCAGATTAGTTTGCAGGGTTTTTCCCATGCGTAGAAATGAAACCCCCACCCCAAGAGGTTTTTAGCCAAGGGAAAATCACCAAGCTCCAAAACATCTGATTTTCAGCAGTCAGCCTCCCTATCATCCACTATATTTTACACGTGGCTGGTGCCGATAAGCCAGCTAAGCTGCACTGTTTAGACTGGACCTGAACGCTCCGCTGTGAAGCTAGCGCTATTGGGATCTCAGTTTTACAGTGCGAGTCAGGCTGTACCAGACTCTCCCGGTGACTAGTGGCCTGACGGCATCAGTAATAAACTGCGACAGTTTCATAACCGGTTAAAAAAAGTCTCGTAGTCGCGTCAAATTTAATAGTCAAATTCCGTGTTTGGGTACAGTTGGTTTTAACACCTGATGTGAACGGTATGCGAGCACGCATGAAAAACCACAGTGTCTTTATCGGCATTGCCATGACTCAATGAACTAGCTCCAGAGGCGCCGTCGTCCCGCTCCGTCTCTCTGCTGCCCTCCGTTCACGTAACAGTGGCAGTTAAACTGTATTTCACACTATGAAGGTTAAACTTTGCAATTAATCCGCGGTTCACATGCATGCTGAACTGTAGGGCTTGTCCATTAAACTACTGCATCACTGACAAGTTATTGATCAATAGAATGTATTTAAAAATAGAAAACATACTGCATCAAGTTTTGTATTCATAACACGATTGTATTATTGTACAAATTAACTACAACAGTAATAGCAGTCACCTTATGCAAGTCTCTCCTACATTTTTCAACTTAGGAGCAAAACGTGCTCCTTGGGTAAAAAGTTATCAAGTCCTTTTCATATTAAACAAACTGGACTTTGGGGTTATGCGTTTTTCTTGACATAAAGAAAGACATTTTCCTAACAATTTATCAGACTGCAGGAAATAAAGTCTTTGACGCTTAAAATCTCCTCGGGGAGCACCCCCACATGCCCCACTTAATATGTGCCGCCCCAAAAGGCCCATTCTGAGCCAGGAAAAATCCTGGTGTGGTGCGTCTCTTGATTTTGTTCCCTTACCGTGTTGTCTTTGACCTGCTGCTGAGAGGGAACTTCAGCAGTCTCATCAGTATCTGAAAAACAAACATTTCCAGAGGCTTGTACACAGGACAAGGTAGAACAAGAACAGGACTAAATAAGTTCTCAGTCATACGGTAAAAAATAAATGAGTTGGGCTGGGAAACTGTCAGTTCAAAAGGTGCGCTCACCTAAAATAGCAGCAGCTTGAAGGGAGTATTTTTCAGCGTTGACCTCAGCGATGAGCTCCTGGACATCAGGGAGATCCTGCAGAAAACAGAACTACAATAGTGACGTTTCTGGTAGAGTACAGACGATGCTAAACTGTCACAGACTTGATCGCAAAATCTTTCAGGATCAGTTTCAAAACCTGAAACAACCTCTGTGGAGTTTGTTTCCTTTTTATTTTACTGTGTTTGTGTCAACACATGTAAGGGGATCTTTTCATGATGGGTTGTAAATGAAACTGTGTGGTATTGAGAGATAATGTATTTTTATCATTAGGGCTGTTACAATTAACGTGATAATTGTAACAGTAACCGGTCTGATCTACAAGGAGAAATGCTGTGTGCTGAAGGTGTTCACGGAGAGCGTGATGTGTAATTCCGTCACCTTACACCGAGCACGCCAAGAGGAAGAGCGTGACCGCTACGGACGCGGTGTACAACGCACACTTCATCATAAGTAAAACCTGATCCTGAATCACAAATAAAAAGGCCGTTTTAAATGCCACACACTAAATCTAAAGAGAGACTTCCCGTTCTGAGTAACAGGCTTTATTACTTAGAGTTTTAATTAAATCAATGATCATTAAAAAGCATCTCAAGACCCCAAAAAAGGAAACTATAACCCCTTGAGTTGAAATGGATAAATAAAACAGTCTTTTGAATGGCAAGTTCAGTTCAAAGCCCTTCCAGATGGTTCTCTCCACAAGACTGAAGTTATTTGCACGTACTGAAGATGTGAATTAAGTTGCCCCCGAAGTCACCGAGTTCCAAATACCACTTCAGCATTAAACGCTCAAAAAATATCCCTTTTAAAAGTACATTTAGAACAGATAAAAAAATAACTATGTTAACCATGGACAATGATGCGATGAAATTGCGGTTAATTTGAATCAAACGACAGCCTTAGTTTTTATATGACCAACCTTCAGGGTGTTGTTGAGGCTCTTGGCCTTAGACTGGACCTCCTTGGCGTATTTCAGCACCCTCTCATACAGCACCAGTGCCTCACTCCACTTCTTCACCAGCACATAAGACTGGGCGATGAAGAAACACCTGTGAAGGGCACAGAGGGAAGGACCACATTAACAACACGAGTGATTGTATTTATGTATACAACATAAACTTCATTTTATATACATAAATACAAATCACTCGTGTTGTTAATGTGGTCCTTCCCTCCGTTTTGTCTAAGACCAGACTACAAGAGGACAGCAACTGCGAGAGTACATTGTGGGCTCATAGATGTAATGCTAGATAGATGCAAGGTGGCACTGCCTCACAAACACTATTTGAATCTTTGTTGTATTTTTTGATTAGGAGCCGTTAACCCAAAAATGTCTGACCTGTAGGCCTTGTAGACGAGCGTCTTGAGGGACACCTCCTTCTGGAAGGTGTGGTCATCCTCCAGGCCCTGCAGGGTGGCGAGCTCAGCCAGACTCTGGAAAGACGGACGAACAGTGGAAGGTTAGGGAGGTGGGTGTGTGTGTGTTGGGGGGAAACGACACAGGGAGAAACAGAAGGTGAGTTAAACTGTAAGAACAAAGTGACAGAGACTGTCAAACAAGGCAAAGTACACGTCCCTTCACTGCTGACAACACAGAACAAACATCTCATCACACTAACAGCTACGGTGAGAAACTGGCACCTAGGAACCAATTTCTAACCAATTATTCTAACTGAAATACATGCTGCTACTATGGCCAGTTAAAGTAGATACGGCATATTCCAAGCGCAGAAACACACATTTCTATCCATCTTTATTTTTTAAACTACCATGCATGCAGAACCTTATGATTAAAAAGATAAGAATATAGGCTATTTATTGTCCAGACATTTACCTGCAGGATGATGTCGTAGAGGCGTATGAGATCCTGTGGACGGGGCCCTCGCTTGTTCTCGTCGGCTTCGGGTTCCTTCAGTTTAGCCTGCAGAGTATGGGCCATGCTCTCATTCCTCTTCACCAACGTACACAGCTTAATGTAGGTCAGGTAACTGGGAGAGGAGACCAACAGCACATTTATTATTCCGTTATTAGGAGATAAATGTAAGAGGGAATTAGAGGGTGGAAAGACTTATTTATACTTGTGATTTTCTTTGCTATATATGATGGTAAATTAAATATCTTTGGGGTTTGGGCTGTTGGTCGAAAAAAGCAAGCACTCTGAAAAGGACACCTTATGCTATGGGAAATCACAATGAGCATTTTTCACAATTTTCTGATATTTAACAAATAAAATGATGAATTAGCAGATAAATGAATAATAAAAATAATCGTTACAGCCACAGAATATGATCGAACAATCTGACACAACTATATCAAAAAGATGTATGTAAATATGTGAAGTCTGATCTTGGCATTTACAAGCACATTTCTTGACTAGGGGTGTTAGCAGTACACAGAAGTCGGTTTGAGTTCGGTACTAGCAACTTAAAGTTAAACTATTGTCATAACAAAAGGGGGAAACATTTTAAACACGTCTGTATTACACTGAACACTTCCCCAAAAAAAAAAAGGCAACAGGTCACAATAGGCTCTTTGAAGCATCACTTATGCTATGAAATATAAATACGTGTTGTTGTATTTTCCCTCATCCCAGTGATGGCACCAGTACCCAGACATCCGCATTTACATGCCGGTAAATCTGCAACTTTTCCTCTTTTGCGTCGCACCATAGCAACCATAAACACTGGCTTTACCCTGTTTGCTGCTTCCCGTTTGGTGCTGGAGGGAGCGCACCCATTGGTTGTTGACAATGTGTACAATATGTGGTTTAACTTTACTACCAAGACTTAAAACTTATGATAATATCAAGCTTGTCTGATTTTGTCGGAACGTCAAGATGGGAAAGAGAGACTCGGACTGAGTATTATGACCACCTTACACCAAACTATTGAGAAGACAGGAGCACGCCCCAACTCTAGCAAGACTCATAATTTCATTCTAATATTGGAAATTGGTCTGCAACAGTGGAATAGCTTGAATAATAATAATTTATAGTTTATTGATCCCACAAGGGAAATTACTAGTTTTTCCCCAACACAGGCCTGAAATACACACACATGCTCAGGACCTATACATGCACAAATGAAGAGATGTCAGAGTGAGGGGGCTGTCCATGGACAGGCGCCCTAGCAGTTGGGGGTTAGGTGCCTTGCTCAAAGGCACATTGGCAGTGCCCAGTAGGTGAATTGGCACCTCTCGAGCTACCAGTCCACACTCAGTACGGGGACCCAACCCAACTCTCTATGGACTGAGCTACTGCCACCCCCAGAAAAGTTGTTTGGTGTAAGGTCGGCATTACACGCCAATCAGTTTTTGTTAGTTATAGATCAGCAAATGTTGCTAACTGACAAAAGTCTAAGTTTCAAGAACACGTGTTTCTTATACCTGTGCAGGAACTGCAGGTTGGACACCTTGCTGCTGTCAGCATCAGAGCTCCTCTCTCGCTGCTTCTACAAAGATGAGCAATAATTAAAAGAAGAAAAAAAAAAAAACTGGTCACATTCTTGTATTCTGTCACATTGATGAATCTGACCGTTTAGCAATCATCCAGAAGTATGTCAACTTTTGAACCGGTTGTATCTTACCGCCTCATTCTTGAGTTCCTCTCTCACAGCCTGAATGGTGTCTCTGCACTCGGCCAGCAGGGTCTCATACAGATGTTCTTTGGTCTCCTCGTTAGCCGTCTGCATGCCAGAAACAATAATTAACATCTATAGATTAACATTACTACAATGGAACATAATGGCTATTTATCACTGTCTCCCTGTTTCATAGTAAAAGAATATAACATTCACATTAAAATGCATTTGGTATGAAGCACTTGCAGGAAAGGATGGTGTACTATCAGCAGTAATAGCAGGTTAATGCATCAGCATTAGCTCACTATAGCACACAAACTAAGCAGACCAGAAAACTGAAACAGAAAGTATTTTATGTGAACCGGTCACATTTGGCTGATACCCGCTCTGCTTAATATGGTATGTATCAGTATTTATACTGCTTCACCAGATCAGATTAGTTCATCGCTTATAAGTATACAGTCTAAAAAAAATGCAACTATGTCAACAGGTTTCACATCGAGGGGAATTTGGGAGATGAAGACTTAAGTTTAAAAGTACTCTGTTAATCAAAAATGTCTTCAAAAAAAAAAAAAAAAAAAAACTCTACAAGAAAAATATGTAGACACATTGGCCTCAATATCTGAACTCAGACATACACTTTCTCACCATTTAAGCTACACTTGCATTAATAAAAGTCAATCATGCAAACAAATATTTCATCCATTTAGAAGTAGTAGTGGTTTGACACAAAAGAGCAACAGTTTAAGCAGAAGTGACTGTGAGTAACTGGGTGAGAGGCACAGGTATGTGTCCCAGCAGGCTGCCGATACATTCCTGCACACAACTCATCAGCAATCACACTCTGGAGTTTCAGATTCAAATCTTTGTGAATGACAGGACTGTCTTGACCTCACCTTTCATCGACACACTCTTACTATAGGCCTGCCATACTCTACAATAGTCTCAGATGTCTACATGACATAGCATGTTCACATTTAAAGAAAGAAGTCATGTAAACTGTAAATGGGAAAATGTGGGGGGAAAACGATTAATGACAAAAGAAATATTGACACAGTTTAATTTGTTTTAAACTCATGTAAAAGTCGTTAAACACTTTTATGGAGGAAATTGTCACATATCCACCTTCAAAGAGGACAAAAAACCCTTTGGAAGCAACACAGTGAAAGAATGTTACGAGAAAAATTCTTCCTAGTGATAATTGATAGACAGGTTATACGGCTGCTCTTATCCAGCCAGAAGCCTGATGCTATTTAGTGCCCCACACACTCATTCACACTCAACACTCTGTCAACGCCTAGCATGACTGGCTCAACCTGTAGAGAGAGAGAGAGAGAGAGAGAGAGAGAGAGAGAGAGAGAGAGAGAGAGAGAGAGAGAGAGAGAGAGAGAGAGAGAGAGAGAGAGAGAGAGAGAGAGAGAGAGAGAGAGAGAGAGAGAGAGACTCTCTCGTCCCCAGAGGCCCATGTGTGAGACAAATACTCTGACTTTTATTGAGCAATCTGGGACAAATGGCAAGGACGCTTGCTAATTTTACAACATTCATTCTATCACTCACAAAAATTGGTTGATAAGGATGTTATAAACTATTAACTACTATTAGCGTAATAGACTGTAACGCTAAAGTTGAGTAGCAAAAGGGACCACTTGACACTAAAAGATGTTTAATGATTATAATACTAATCTGTCTACAGAGACCTGCTGGGTGTAGCCTTGTTTTCATGTGTGGCCTGAAAATGCACAGAATGCAGCCGTGCAATGACAGAGGCTGCAGGCCAGAGACCTGAGTGGCTGTGGGTGTGACAGGTGTGTCTGCAGGGTGTGTTGAGCCTTCTGGCATAAGAAAACAGGAGGAATGAGCTGTGGTGGCAGCGACCGGACATGTGAGACCGAAGAGGAGAGTGCCACCTACTGAATATTTAAGGAACTGACTAGACTGTTGTAAGGAAGAAGTGTTCTGCTCAAACTTTAGGCCATTTGCCCGTTTTGGGACTTTTCATCTGGTTTGCCTTTGGATACAGCATAAGCTGATGACAGGAAATGTGAGGGCGAGGGGGATTGACATGCACCAGGAACTAAATATACTGACCTGAGCGATAGCGGCCTCATTGTCTGCCAGACCCAACAGGAATATGCGGGCCTTATCGATCTTGACAGGCACCGACCGCCCTCGCCACTCTACCTCACTCATAGTGGCCGCCTGCTTGGTTCTGGCCTGAGTAATCAGAGCCTGAGGAGAATTTAAAAACAAATGAAACATTTTTTTTAATAAAACATAGGTTTTTTTTTGATCAACAAGAGTCAATCTTGAAAAGTATATATATATATATATATATATATATATATATATATATATATATATATAGGGGTGGGGGAATCGATACAGCATAGTATCGCGATATTTTCCGTGGCAATACTGTATCGATACACAGACTCAAGAATCAATCTTTTATTATGTGTTGGTCAGTTTGTCTGCTTAACAATCCCATTTTGCAGCAATAAAGTTGAAGTGAGATGAATAAATAGAGAAATGTATCTTTTTAGATAAAGCAGATGTTGACAAAGTTTCATAATTTGAAATTGGGAAACATTTTAAGTTGTAAAAAAGGTAATAAATTGCAATATATCGCAGAATTAGGGCTGCACGATGTGACCTAAAATCAAAATCACGATTAATTGCACATTTTACCTTGATAACCATAAATGAACGATATTTTGTTTTGTGATTCGACAACAGACACTGCGTTTTTTTTTTTGTATAAAATTTTAAAAAAGGTCTTTTGCATGATAAAAATGCCCCCCCCCTCCCGCATTTAGCAACTGGCGAGTGTTAATTTCGGACCCTGCACACACGGTAAAATGTTTTTAAGGAGAATGTAAGCCTAATCGACAGAAAAATATTATTGAAATTATCGTCATGGGAAAAATATGTAATAACAGCTTCAGAATTCTGATGTCGATACATTTTCGATTATCGTCCAGACCTACGTAGAATATTGCAATACGTTTAAAATCGCAATAATATCGTATCATGACATAAGTATCGTGATGATATCGTATCGTGAGGCCTCTGGTAATTCCCACCCCTAGTAATATATGCACACAGATTTGCTCAGGTCACTTTTTATTTAGACCAAAGTTGAGGAGAGTGTGTGTGCGTGTTCCAGCCGACATAGTATTAGGCATCTTCAATATATAAAAGATGATTGACGATGCAAGCATATGAACTAATGTCCAACTCCTGTATGTTTACCTCTAGTTTCTCAGCCATCATGCCTCCTCCACCCCCAGTCAGTCTCATCTGCATCAGGTCATTGATGGCGTTCTGGTCACCTGCAATCAGGCAGGAAAGAGTGTGTGTGAGTGTGTGTGAGTGTGTGAGTGTGAGTGTGTGTGTTGAGCTTTGGGACATATCCAGTTCGTGAACAATGTCTCAGGATGCCTAAAACGAGTCTGACAAGATGGCTGTCAATTATGCTGAGGGGAATCAATTTTCCCCGTATGTGTGCGTTACTCACCAATGTTGTAAGCACAGTAGCGGATGTTGGGCGATATCTCGTCCACACGCTGGCGATACAGAACTGCCAGCTCCTCAGTGAAAGCACTGGCAAGCTTTTCATAGATGGTCCTAAAAAGACAAAAATGAGATTGTTTCAAATCTCCCGAAGGTCATTAAAATTCATACATCAGATGAACCGTCACTTATTCTGCCAATGTATTAAGAAACTGTAGTGATGTTAAAACACACTTGCACTTGTTGAAGGCCTCCATGGCAAGCTTCCACTCCTGCAGTTCAAACTCCACCATACCAGTCAGGTATGCAGTGTAGGCCTGAAATAAAATATGAGCCATTATTAGTGGCTGTTGTAAGAATAAGAAGAATCACAATATATGCTGAAAATGGAATGTTTTAAAGAACATTTGGACCGTGCAACAAGGCAGGCCTGCTTGTTTTTTAGGGGAATGATTGTAAAGACTTTGGGACCGATTGCCGAGATTGCTGTGGACAAAGTACATACGGCGATACACCAATAAGAGCCAATTACGTTTAACCATGTATCCAGCTGATTTAAATAGCTCACGTTACTCTATTGTGTGAACAGTTAACTTCATTTAAGATTGTATGTGGCGTTTTCTTTTGCAGGTTGCAAATGTTCCACCAAAACAAGTTCCTTCCCGAGACTATTTTGCAGAGCTACCATCGCTGCATCCGGAGCTTAGCGCCTAAGATGATTGTGATTGGTTTAAAAAAATGCAATTAACCCAATTCTCTTCTCCTATCCTAGAATTTCTGTGGCGTAGCAAGTCGAGATTACATACATAGTAACAAGCAACCAAAAAAATAGTATATTGTGTCAAAGGGCGATACGACAAAGGTTGAGAGCAGTTTTGGACCTTATGAAGCCGAAATCCTATAGCACATATATACACCCCTTTTCCTACAATATACACCTTTACTGCGTCTTTAGAAGCAGGTTGAAAGGTGACTTTGTATTGTATACCTGTGCCTCAAGTTTGGTCTTGGCGTCAACACGGGGGCTCTCACAGAGCTTCTCCAACTTTTCGCTGTGCTTGGCAGCCTTGCGTAGTCTTGCAAGCAGGTGGAAGCGCTTACGTGGCTCTGTGTTGGCCTCCTGCTTCAGCTGCATGGCGTAACTCCATGCACGCTCTGCCTCCATCAAAACCAATAACAGATACCTGAAGAGAGGGAGGTCATTTCATCAGCTGTTTGGCAACATATTCTAACCATTTAAAGTGGACACAATCAATTCAATTTCTATCAGAAGTCGACACAGTCAGCAGTGTACCTTTAGCAAATAGATTGATATGGTCTAGTTTGATCAAGGCTTTAGTAGCGAGGTGTACCAAACTAGATGACAACACGGCTCTACATTTTTGTAGGAGCCGGCCAAACCCCTCTGTGACGTGCATTTATTATCCTGCATCAAACACAGGGTTTGTATGTCAAATTGTTATTTACTTTATGAGGCTCTTCCTTAACATCAGCCAGTTAACTCTACATGAATGTCTGGCTCAGACTTTCCATTCCTCACCTGCTGTCAGAAAGCATTTCAACAGTTATTTTCTTCCCAATGAACTTATGTCGGTTGCCCATCCTGAAGCCAAGAGTCTTGCGCAGGCGACGCAGTCTGCGGGAGCAGTAACCCCTGCACACAGTTACATAAAGATGGTTACATTAATAATGCGCACATGTACATTTTAACCAATAAAAAAACCCCAGGGTTTTCTTTAAAAAACTATTAACCTAAATGTGTTATTCTAGATTTATTCGAGCCACTTTAAGGTTAAGTAGTGACAATGATGCGTGTAAGATTCACTGCGTTGCCACTTTGTTGTTGTGTTTGATTGCTTTACATTGTACAAGTCAGAAAAATAAAAGTATTAAGATTTAAGAGCCATTTGTACACCAGCACAGTCTCATGTGAACCATGTCAGAAGTGTTATTGCAAACAGCTTCTCAATGTATTAAACAAGAATTTGGTCTCAAAAATAAATACTGTTAATACACACAGGATTTCGGAGAAAAAAATGTCACTGATGAAAGTTGAGGTCAATTTACATAAACAGTTAATAGAAAGATAGATTTGCCACGACTGGCTTGTGATCATAGAAAAAAAATGTGGTTCTCTTTGTGTACAGCTATACAATCCTAAACAGCTATGGTCCAGTTAATGGGGGTTTATATATGCCATATGACTGGGCAATGGGCACAGCTCACCTGTATCTCTGGTAGTCTCCGTGCCTGAGGCCATGCTGCTGCTGGGACTCCTTGATTATTTGCAAAACTGCGAATCAATGTTAAGGGTCCACCTTATTTACATCACACACTCTAAGTTACTCCAGGGGAACATTTGTCATTCACTGCACTGGAAGTAACGTTACAGACCCTGAAAGTCAGACTATGGTGCTGTGATATGTTGCAGAAAAGGCAACGTAAGTTAGCTGCAACTGAAACTCAGAGGTTACAACAGGTAGAACTAAATATAAACTATAGCAGCACACGTTAACTAACATTTGTACTTAATTAACGTCTTTAGACTTGGAAAAAACAAGTTTGTGACAAGCCAATTAAATCTGCTTTTCACGACTGACAGCCTGCTTCAGTATGACACGTAGCCTAATGACGCTAGCTAACGTTATCTTCTAACCGAGCTAGCGTCGTTAGCTTTTGCGCCTGACACAGATTCGCTGGAGCAAAGACAAAACCACTGCTACACGTCTGATGCTGTGAAGGATACTTTCCAGTCCAAGTCCTCCATCCGGTGAATTTTCTTTATTTTCATCCAAGGAGGACAATTTAGCGTCGTTTTGCTTGTCTGCGGCCATCTCTAAATGCTAACAGCTAAGCGGCACATACACATGCTCAGAAGTAGAAGAACCAGCAGGGACCAATGACGGCACAGGGAGGGGCGAAGCTACATCCATACCTCGCGAGATTTAGCTGATAGGTCTTCCTTTTAGGCTGCTTTTACCATAGACTGTATATAGAAGGCTTTTACAGGAAGATCTCTGGTAGGGTGTAGACCATTGACTGTAAAATTAATGGTTTACACATTATTTTTAATTGAGGCATGCACTTTAACGGCTGCAACTGAAATGGAACAAAAACCCAAGACAATATATTACAGAACACTGACAGTCCTCACAAGCAAAATATCATCTATGACATAAAATGCAGACATAATAAAAAGCACAGCAAATCAAAGGAGAAAGCAGCCCATGACTGCCATAACAAGCCCCTATGCAGCATCATATGTATATTCCCAATATCTTAACTCGCAAATATTACTATAAGGAACTATGTGTCTGGTTCTGTTGAGACTATAGATGCATATCGTACCCAATTTCCTCTCAATTCGAAGTCCCTGTTGCATCGTTTAGATACATATGTGAAATGTGATTAAGATCATGCAATATGATTGAAAGCTCATGAACAGATATGAAAAACATTGAGGTGAGACTTTTCCAGGGTCGAGAATGATCTTTGAACCTCCAGAAACATATTGATTCACTTTAATAATCAATTAATCTACAATAATTAACAGGGAGCAGAAGGGCCACAACAACAAAAAAGTCAAATATTAAAGTGTCATTTAATATTATCATTTAACATATTTGATCAGAAATTGAGACATCAATAAACACACGAAACATTTATCCCAATCCTTCTCCAATGTAAATACCACCCTGTTGAATTCAGACAGTTGGAAGTACTGAGAGGAGGCTGAAGGATGAGTGAGAGTCTTCATAACCAATCAAATTCTGGGGGAACATGCACTATGGGCACATAAACTTTAAGCAACATGTTACACTGCGCACATCTTCTTTTCACCAGTCACAAAAATAGTTTTAGCCTTTCAAAACTGAAGTACAAAATGCCCCCCCATCAGCCAAATATACTTGTAGACTTGTAGATGTGTTGCAATAGTTGTGTACCTGGAAGGAATGCAAAACTGAAGCATCACAATATTCAGACTTTTCTTTTAGTTGCCAAAACAAAAGATGTCCATTCAGCTGTTGTCGGCAGCAGAAATGTATCTGGAGAGAAAGTTCTTGATCTCAGAGATGTGCTTGGTCTCTTTGATGGTGGTGTCTCTGCTGCGGACTTGAAGGAGGCCACTCTCCAGCGTGTTCTCACTGATCACCACAGTGAAAAGTACTCCCATCTCATCGTACCTAAAATGCATCCATAAAGAGACACACATCAGTCCATAGCAAGAGAAACACTGATAGTTTGCTCCAAATTAGCAATTTTGCTTCCATTATAACACTGAATTGCACTTCACTTTGCATTCAGCTGCTCCATTGACATTGGCAGTGTTTCAAGATACCCAGGCCACGCAGAGATGTTAGCCTCCTTAAACTCCTGCAGCAACCCTTCACAAACCTACAAAATAAAATACATATCTACTTAACTTATGCCTAGAGGATCAAGTTCAATTACATACTTTAGTGCTGATTCTACCACAGTCACTTGAAAGATCCTTTTTACCCAGCACTTGACTCACTTTTTAGTTTCGTTAGACACAGATTTAATCAAGATAAAAAAAAAAAAATCACTCAATCATTGATGTCCACTGTCAGTACCTTTTCTTTACCAGTATCTTTTTCTTACCTGCCTCAGCTCCACAGTGGCTCCTCTGCCAATGTCTAAAGCCACTTTCACTGGAGCCAACACTGGGTGCAACTTCAGAACCTGAAATCGAACCAAAACTCAGTGAGAGAGAATGACGTCGCAAAACAGAGGGCAAGTAAGAAGGTGGAAAATATTATCGTTTTTAAAAGTGGGTCAGCTGTGGGTCATAACCTTTCTCTGCAGCAGCTTCTGCTTGCGGTCTTCTTTCTTGAGATGCTGGAGTGAGTTGGATAGAAAGGCCAACACGCCGCGGTCCATGTTCCCGGTTACTGAGACGACGTGAGGAACTGACTTACGGCCATCTCGACACTAATCGGGTATAGAAAGACAATTAACACTGTTGGTGGTTACCATGACGAAAGGCAACAATCGTAGTGAATACAGTAGCTGCCTGTGTGTATGATTTTTGGAAGATGCCTAAAAGTTTACATGTAGGCTGAAAGGCACGTGTTACTATTAACATGAATGATGGCTTCGTCTTATTCAAGTGTCCATGTAGGTCATCACAAAGTGACAGTGAGCCAGCATGCACAATACCAGGATCCAGGAAGTCAGTCATCAGTGTGAAAAAGGCCTATATGGGAAATTACAAGCTGCCACATCATTTGTGAGAGACCCAGTTTTGCTGAACCCTAGTTTAGACCAACAGGGTTCAAAAAATCTGTCTTTGACATGGCTCACCATTTAGTAAAAACAAAACAGTACATAGAGTTAAACACAGTGTAATTGGAGCCTAAACCACTTCTTAGTTTGAATATAAATATAGTAGGGCTGTCAAAATAACGCGTTAATTTCGATTAATTAATCTGAGGACAAATAATGCATTAAAAAAAATAACGCAGATTAATCCATTCCATATTGACGTTTGACCCGGAGCCATTCTAGCCACCATTGGACTGTAAAATGAAGCAGGGAGACGAGAATGTGCTGCCTGGATTATTAATTGGAATATTTACTTGTAAAAATCTTCTTCCTGCCAACCCTGGCTACCGAAATCTGGTGCCACTGATATGTCTGCGCTTCTCTCTGATGCTCTGAAACACAAACACCGCTGCATGTGACGCTAGTTAACACTATACTCGACAGCAGCTAACGTTAGCCTACCGCTAGCTAGTAGCTGGATTAAACACGGTTAAAATGCTGACAGCTAACGCTAAACGGTGTAAAGTTTGATTGTCTTTTACTGTAGAGGATTCAACACCGGGATGTAACAATCTGCAGCTGCCGTCGGAGAAACAACACAGATGGTGCGTTCAATGAAACTGGTAAACTACACCCTCGTGGTGCATTTGAAGTTATTGTAAATGTCCTTTTCCCATCTGATGGTTCAACATCAACTTACTACTGAAATTAGTTATTGTTATTGTTATACATTATTATTAAATCATTTCATTTTGACCATATGGCCTTGGCAATAAACAAGCCGTTGACAGCCCTAAAATATAGTTTAAATATCACTCGACACCAAGTGAACCTACAGCACCTAACAGTAGCGCCCTGAAAGTAGCGTCCCGCTGATTAAGCAGCATATTGGTGCTTTAGGCTCGTCTGTCCAACAGGAATTTAGGTGTTGTTTTTGATTCTGCAATGTCCTTGGAGCATCATTCCAAACAGTTCATTAGAAACGGCTACTTTCAACTGAGGAACATATCAAAACTCCGAACTTTGGTGTCGAAGGTTGAATTGGAAATGATCATCCATGCTTTTATCTCGTCTCGTTTACATTACTGTAACAGTCTTTTTACATGTTTGAACAAGAAAGAGAGAGCTTTTCCGTCTGCAGGTTGTTCAGAACTCCGCTGCGAGCCTTTTAACTCATACAAGCAAAAGAATGCACATCACACCTGTTTTGGCATCACTTCACTGGTTACCAGTTCATTTTAGAATTCTGGTCCTTACTTTTAGAGCCTTGCACAGACAGGCTCCTCCTTATATGTCTGACCTGATACAGCGTCACACTTCTTGCCGGTGTATGAGGTCATCAGGTCAGATGTTGTTAGTGGTCTCCCGCACTCATTTTAAAACCAAAGGGGATCGATCTTTTCAGGCAGTGGCACCCAGGCGGTGTAATGCACTGCTGCTCTCTTTACATTGTTCAAATGCTGTTGATTCTTTTAAAAAGCAGTTGAAGACTATTCAAACAGGCTTTTATTTGGACAAGGGGTTTTATGGCTGTCTGATTTTATGTACCTATGTTTTCCTTGTATTCTTCTTATGTCTTCTATTTATCATATTCCAATTTATTGTAAAGCACTTTGTGATTTTTAGCTGTGAAAAGTGCTATATAAATAAACTTTACTTACTTACTTAACATCACCCCAATCTTCTGGCAGGTGATATTTAACCACTATTTACAGCCATCTCAGGAAGTAACTCCATGATGCCTTCAAAGGGTGATTGCTAGATTAATGTTGCAACTGCGACATGCCTATAACCTCTACGGGACTTTTCAGTAACACCAGCTTGACCGGTAAGAAACTGAAAGCTGACAAAAAAAAAAAGCACACAAACAAAAAGCCAGTGTCCACATGAAGACACTTCAATCAATAAGGAGACTGACTTGTAGTTTGGAACGGACACCTCTGTGTGTCTGCAGCAGCTCGGTGTTTCCTCTGCTCCACAGCGTCTCCAGGGGCTCCTGTCCCCATGGGAAGCTGTAGATGATCCTCACACCACGAGACGCCGCCTCCTCGCGTTCCTCCTCTGGGACTTCACTACTGCTGAAGTCTGATGGAGACAGGGCAAACTGGAAAGACATGGGATGACCTGATTTCATGTAACTGAAGTTATCTTGATGTAGTAATAATTTAAAAACACACTCATTGACTTCTCCCTAAAACTCCTCTCTTTTGAAACATTTTGAAGCATTTCAAAACATCAGCAGCTTTCGTGGGGGGCATGAAAACAGGACCATAACCCTTTTTTGGGCTTCAGCTAGCGCTGAACAATATATGCCAATATAAATATTGTTAAACTACCTTGTGATTGTAAAATAATCTTTCCTACGTTCTGTTTTATGTGAAAATGTGTGTGTATCTGAGTAATGATGAGGATCTGTTCAGCTGAAATGCCGTGCTCTGAAATACTCCCTCATATTTACCAATACTCACTTTCCTCCACCACTTCAGTCTATGTCGCGTCCAGTGATCCAGCCACTGGGAAGAGGTACGAGGAGAGCAGAACCACACTAGAGACGTCTGGGTCACCTCAGCTGGGCTGGCAGAAAAATAACCATTATGTTATAATTACAGTATCATTACACAGGTTATTTTTTTAGCTGTTTACTGTAAATAATAATATTTTGTTATGAAATACAGCAATGCTCTTTTTTAATATCAAAATAGTCTATTATCTCAGAAAACCAGGGCCAGTTCACCCTCTAGTGGTTAAAAAAATGAACAGTGTCAAAACTGATATGATCACAAGATTCCTTGTTTCACAGACTGTAGGCTGTTTGCTGCAGTCAAATCTATAACTAACTAACAGTTGTAGTTGTATACTCTGCCCTGCACTGTACCTGGATTATTTTTTACTGGACACAGAGTCTAATCTATTGATACATATATTACATGTTCATACTGATGTATCTTTTCATAGGATTAGCAGTCAGTGAGTTGTACATATTACTAGTGTTGAATGGTCAGAAGAGTGGGAGGATTAAAGGTTTAATGATTTATAAAAGATAGATTACTCTGACTACGTCCACATACTTGTCTTCATGTAACATACAGGTGGTATTAACATAAACTCATCAAGCAATACTGAGTATAAAGGAGCAAAATGTATTCACCCACGTTCCAAAATCTCATGTGGAGAATCTGTAGTGCAAGAATAAACTTTTTCACAAGTATGTGTCGACAGACAGACAGACAGACAGACAGACAGACAGACAGACGGACGGACGGACGGACGAAGCCTCACCAACCAGAGCCATCTGAGGGCTGGAAACACAGACCAGTCTCAGCCAGGCCGAAGGGCAGCTTCCTGTTCACCAGCTCAAACGAGGGGACAAATTGCTCCAAGGCACCTGAGAACAAACCCGACTTAAACGCTGTTGTTCTTGTATTCAATTTATTCTAATTGTGTACTCCAACAAAGAAGATTATTAGGGGGTAAAACAGTGTTTAATTTAATTGTTTAGTACCAAATTGAGGATAGGTGCCATCAGTTATGTTCCCAAGAGTGATGCGCGATCCTTTTGTCCCTCTACAAAATTTGACTGGTGCAATATTTGGTTCTAATCAGTGGTTTAGACTGATCAAGGGTTTTTTGTGGAGGAATTCAAATGTAACCTCCTCCAAGCCAGGGACAGGTACAAAAGCTCCTTTGCAGACTCCTGTTTACTACCAGGATCCAAAACATTAATATAATATTTGATAGGTGGAGCTTGAACTGGGATAGACTCAACCAAGGCTAGGAGGGTCCCTTAAAACCAGTTATTTCTCATTTTACTGTAGCACCGTGGTTTGCTGAACCAAATATGGTCTATTTTGCAACCACCTTGCTATACAGACCCAACTTTATGCCATCATAATCACTATAGGTATGTACTAGTGCAACTATTTATCTCTGTACCTTGAAGAAAGTTTTTCCTCAGAGATGTGGACCTCTGAATGAGCGACTGTATGTTCTGGATGAGCTGCTCCTTGCTCAGTTCTTGCTGTTCAAGTAGGCGTTTTACATTTTCAGTCTCAATAATCCTCAGTTGCCCCCGTCCACCTGTTGCTGTGTCCATGCTGCTGCTCAGAGTGTTTATCCCAAACACCTGAGCTGTGGACCTGGTCACAGAGTGCCACCACTGATCCAGCAGGTTTCTCCTCAGCTCCATGCCCAGAGGTCCATAACTGCAGCTTATCCCAAGCTGAAACAGCTCTGTGTTAGTCTGGCCAGGTAAAACAAAGTATCTGTCCACACAAAGCTGCAGCAAAGTCCTGACCTTATCCAAATCCTCACTCGATGATGTACTGTAGTGTCTCTTGGTGTGTTGCAGAGCAAGTATAATTCTGCACTGTGTTTTTAATACGCATAGACGCCTTGATAGGACGTTTATGACACGGTAAGATAACATGATGAGAAGCAAATCCAAAGATTGTCAAGTAATGAATCCTCATGAGTAAAAATCTGACATTTCCATGAATAAACCTTAACTGCTATTTACGTTAAAATGTTAGCTGTAGCTTAACATTTCAAAGCAAAAACACAGCGTTAACTGTTTCTGTTGAACACAAAAATACAAGCTCAGTGAGGTGACTTTATCCTCCGTCTGTTAAGCGTTGATTGATAGCATACTTTAGCTAGATAACGGCACATATGCTACATACCGCAAATGCTAAAGCCTGTCGGTGCATTTAAAACAAAATGCACTCGCCTGACAGCTTCTCACTATTGTCACATTATGTTCAATATTAACCGCTAGTTTGAAATTCACTGGCGTTACATGTGATACATGATCCGGAACTGATATCTTTAGCTACATCCGGGTTACGAATTTGTCTGCCAGATGGTGCATTCGGTGTCTTTCTGAAATAACCAGACATTTCCAACGGTGGTGTTTTTTGTTTTTTTTCAATTCTCTATATTTTTTTTTTTAATGAATCAAATGTTATTGCTTTATTTCATTTTGATACAAAATGAACACCAAATAGTCCCAGTGAGGTAAACAATATAGGCTACTTAAACAACGTACAGTATATCTCAGTCGTCTTGTTTGCTTATACAATGGTTTTAGAAGCAATGTCTCCATTGTCTGGAATACAGTGCTGGTGAGGAAAAACTCTTTATTCTTTGTTTGCCTTAAAGTAGTAGCATCGATATATAAGGAGTAATCAGCCTAAAATAAGTAAATCAGCCCAAAATATCCACAAATGGTTAGTTTAATAAAGGACATGACCTCAGTGTCCTTAATGGTAACTGCAGCCCTGAACTGATAACTTAACATGCACTACAAAGTTTAGTTAGGTTGAATAAGGTAGTGATTTCCAAAAACGCAGGAACATCTAGGGATGGGACATATTCATAATGCCTAATATGTGCTTTGTCTAATCATTCTTCCAACCCAACCTTTCCAACTTCACACACAGTCAACATAACACACAGGTCCCATTTTCTTATTTTTTATTTAAAAGGGGTCACACACACCCTTTTCATATGATCTTCATAACATCACTTTAAACATACCACAAACTGAAAACACTGCATTACCTAGTAAAAATAAATTACTGAGGAATGTAACAAAAAACAGTCAAGGAAAAGTGCAGCAATCATAATTGCACTATAGGAGACGTGTCTATGACTCCATTTAATGCTCTGGGTTTACTGAATAATTTCAACCCTGCTGTAAGCAAAACAAAGTTAAACAGTACAAAGGATAATTATAACAACAACAATAATAATCAGACTGTAAGATTGCAAAACTAAACCAAAATCACATTGGTTCCACATATTGTGCATGTATCATATCTATTGTGGGAAGGGTGGTGGCATGGGGTAGGGCACCATTGGTGGTGGGGGTGGTGGCTGTTGGGCCTGTGGTGGTGGCTGAGAGTTGAATGGGAATGGTGGGTGGTTCATGCCATTCTGAGCGACTCTCTGCATGCCCCCAAACTGAGGGGGGCCCTGGAAGCTTTGGTTACCAAAGGCACCCACCTGGTTTCCTGGAGTACCAAAATTACCCTGTCCATTGCTGTTGCTATAATTGCTGTTGCCATAGCTAACACTGGAGTTACCACCGTTACCTCCATAGCTGCCACCATTCTGGGCCTTACTACCACCAAAGGCACTCTTTGGCCCATTGCTAAACCCTCTATCACTGTCCCTGTCCCTGTAGCTACTACCGCCAAAGCTGCTTCTCCCACCCCCAGAATACCTATCCCGACGGTCATCCTTGTAGCCACCTCTTCCCCCCCTTCCACGACCTGCATGAAACGAAGACAGGAGAGGGACAAAAGGAAAGTAGAGTGGGTTCAGACTATGAATACACTGAACCTACAACAACATGGCAGTGATACAAAGAGACACTGATAAGATAAATGAAGCCCTTTTCAGACACGGAATATGTCAGAATTGGGTTGGAATGCAGGTTTGATTATTATTGTGATTGTGTTAGTTAAGTTTCTTCAGTTATCTATGTGCATAAGAGATATTTAAGTGATAGATTCATCACAGTGCTTCTAAGAACATTTACGTAACAAGGTTCATGTCTAAAAAAGGGCTTTTGAGACAATTACATTATTATATAATTTCATCCAAACCATACAAGTTTCTCATAAAGAGGCATGCAATATGAATTAGTGACATTAATAGACAAATAAAATCAGCAGAGGGCTTGACTTTTCTTTGTCAAGAAAAGTTAACTTTGTTAAAGTTGAGCCAAAGAATAAATTGTCATATCTACTAAAATATATACTGCATCTTCCTTGAAAACCATGAATGTACATATAAAAGTATTAAGTATTTTACCTCCTCTGTCCTCTGCCATCTGGATCAGCTTGGGGTTAATGGCCTGGTTGGCCTCGCGGAGCACAGAGATCAGGTCACTGGCTTGTTTCATGTTGTTGGGGGTGAAGAAGGTGTAGGCTGTGCCCGTTTTTTGACTTCGGGCTGTGCGTCCAATTCGGTGGATATAATCCTCAGAGGAGTTAGGGTAGTCATAATTGATGACAAATTTCACATCCTCCACATCTGTGAAAGTGTTGCAGTGTGGCAAAACAAAACAGGGAGGCCATACAGGATTTTGCACACCACAACAGCCAGATCAAAGGGAAAGGTTAGCAGCTGTGGAGGCTGGGGGAAGAAAATGGTCACTAGGCTGTGGAGAAAATGTGTTAAAACAACATATGATTGTGTATACATCTACTCCATGGGAATACTACTGTGGGAAGAGAGAAACGATGCACACTCCAATTGCTTACCATAATCAAAAAGATCCAAAGGACATTCACTCTCCCTTTTGTTAACCAAGGGAGAAAAAAAATAGATTTAAGTCTTACCATAAAGGAGTATGCATTCACTAGTCCTTTCCCAATGCAGCGAAATCCCCCACAAATTGTCAAGTGACATCCAGGAGCTTCTACGCAGTTGGGCCACGATATGCACTGGGGCCTCTTCATGTGCCAATATAGGACCATTCAGGGGTACATTTTTGCAGGTCCATTTTTCCCAGTACACTCGCAAAAGAAGCTTGATATTAAAGGCCGCACTGCATGTCTTGCCAAGACAAAATAGACCAAGTACTAATTTGAACAGGGGCCCCTTAAAAAAAAAAAATGAAAAAGGCCCAAGCGTTGAACCCTGTGGGACCCCTCACCGAGCACGGAACAATTCCCCCACCCCCTTCATCAGTCTCATCAAGGCAAGATCTTCCAAGAAGCCAGTGTTCACTTGAGAAAATGTCTCTCGTTGGCAGGTCTCGACATGACTATAAAACACAGGCGAGGGAGGAACTTTGGTTTGAGCTGTCTCACTCACTTTCTCCTCTCACTAGATGTTACCACTACCCCCTAAACACATGTGCCAGGTCTCATCAATTTTCAGAGACAAATAAAAGATTTCAAACTGCTCTCTCCATTTCAAGAAATCCAGCACTTTGACGGGAAAAGAAAACGATTGAAAGCTTAAAAGACGCTCACAAGCACCCATGCTATGTGATACAAGCTCCGAAAGGTAACAATTTTTCCAAATCTCAAACAAGTGACTTGCAATACAGCGCTCTCTAACACAACAGCATGCAAGGCAAAAGTCACAACATCAAGCATATGTTATTATTTTTTTTTTTTTTTTTTTTTACGTTTGAGTTGGAAACAGCTGGATGGCATTTGTCAGGTGAAATCCATGTACAGAGAACAGGTGTGCGTGTACATATCAGAGACAAAGGCTTAGCCACACAGCCTTTTGAAGATCACTGGCACACAAGAGCTTTCACCTCTCTAGGCCCACTGGGTGGCAAGCCAGTTGAGCATTTCCAATATGTCATCCTTCTCCCTCTCGAGGCCTGGGACTGTCATGCCTAGCGCCTGCCACAAAGACTCCACCTTAAGGTGAGAAAAACTCAGAAAATGCATAGAAAAGTTAAAGAAAGCAAAACCACTTTCTTTAAAGTAAGTGTAACACTGATAAGAAAGTGGTGCTACTCATTGGCATACTGACCCAAGCCACGGGAGGCCACATCTGTAGCGATGAGGATTGGAGCTTTGCCATATCTGAACTCTGAAGGAAGAAGGACAGTATTTAATTCAATTACAGAGCAGCCTGTGAGAAAGATTGTGAAATATACAGCATGCAATGTCATTTATTAGATCTCACCATTAAGGACCCAGTCCCTCTCCTGCTGGCTCTTGTCTCCATGAATTCCCATTGCTGGCCACCTGTGACAGACAGATTGAACATTTAACACTATTGCAACTAGGGCTGGGTACCGAGTTGATACTTTTTAGGCACCGACCGAATTGCCTCCTTAGTATCGAAAAATGCCTTGTCATTCAATACCAAATTTCAATACCTAAGGAGGAAATCTCATCAGCGTAAGTGAGCCAATAAGCATGCAGCATGCTTCTACCAAGATCTAATAATGCTGGTGATTGGCTGTCTAACGTTACACGTCGTAGAGACATGTTGAAAAAAACTAGGGCTGTCAAACGTTTTTTTTTTTATTTTTTTTTTTTTATAAATCGCAATTAATCGCTGTATTTCTATAGTTAATCGCAATTAATTGCATATTACATATACATGATTAAAATTCTATTATTTTGCATTTCAAAATGTTTTTTTTAAGTACATATTAACAATGAAAAGCAACTCTTACCAGTGTATCTTGATTGGGAATCAAATGAATGCAAAGAAACTTTACTTTAAGAACTTGACTTTAAGATTTGTTTAGTATTTATTTACTGTAAACAAAAGAAAAATGTGTGAATCTGTCATTATTGCACAATTCCTCCAAGTACCTAACTAAAAAAACCTATCCTTACCAGAGTCAATATAGTGTTTAGTAACTCCTAAATAATGTTGATTACTCACTGACGTCCAGTGATCACCGGTTAATGAGACAGCGTTTGCAGCACCTTGCAGTAGTTCCAGTTTAGCTGCTTTCTCCGTGTCATACAGGCTGTGTGAAACTACTGTCCCCCTCGACGGCAGTGTATAAGACGGGTCAGAACATGCCAACCGTAGTCTTTAAGACCCGAGTCCTCTATGATGCTGACAGGTCTGCAGTTAGTTGCCACCCATTTCACAAGAGCTGTAGTAATTTTTTGGGATTTGGTTTCATCCACAGGTCGGCAAGTAGCACTCTCCAAAATAGTGCTTTGCCTGAGTGGGTAGCATGCTAGTGGGTAGCATCGACCTGAGTCACGTTAATTAGCTCGTAGGTGGTAGCTCAAGCTTGACGTGCTTCGGTGATATTTTAATTCAGCTTTACACAATGTGCATATGGCTTTCGACTTGTCTACGAGCTGTCCGGGAGTTTTGGAAAATAAAAAGCGCCATTCAGAATTGTGTAGCTGCTGTCCTTCTCCATCATGCCTGCAGCCTGCAGCAGGAGGAAGTATCGCAGCTTGATGATAAGTAACGGTGCAGCAAAGGGTCAAAATAGTAGCTTGTTAGGCACGACGCAAAGCCGAATGAAGTGTAAAATAAATGAATAAATGCCGGCATGCGATTAAAAAAAAATTAACGCGTTATGCCTGGCCCTTAATCGCATCGCGATTAACACGTTAATGCTGACAGCCCTAGAAAAAACAACGTTACGCACAGAGACGGTTCACGTAGTAGGAGTTGGAAAATAAATAAAAAGATTTGGCCATAATGTGTCATGGTATTCGTACCGGTATTGAACATTTTTGAACGATACACTAATTGCAACAACAGGTAGGAGCAATAAGAAAGAAAAGTTATCATTTGGCATAGCCTAAATGTTAACTTTCTAGATGAACAGAAGAATTAAAATAAGGAAAAGACATTCTTTGGAGGGGAGGGAAGAGGAGATCCTTACCCATCTCTTCTCATCCTCCTGGTGAGTTCATCACAACGCCTTTTGGTCTCCACAAAAATAATGGTTTTGTTCTCCTTTTCACTCATTATCTCCTCTAGCAAACGGATCAGTCTGACAAAGAGACAAAAAGGAAGTTAAATGTAGTCGGTCACTACAGCATACATTATGTTTCTACTGATGCAGTACAAGTACAGTCAGACTTATTTAAGATTAAAAGAAACAATTTGCTTTTTAACTAGTTGCCTGTTGGAGCCATTAACAACTTTGTTTTGTTTTGTTTATATACCATGTTGATGATGCTAATTAATCTGCAGTTTTATGTTTGAGCACTGGGTGGAGCATTGCCTTTGGGAAGGCATATAAGTAATACAGCCAGGGATACACAGGTGTGTGGCTAGGGGGAAAAGCATACATCTTTTCACCGTGTCGTGTCAGGTTGGCGTGTCATTCGGTTTGATTTGTGTGCAAAAGAAAATGAATGGAACTAAACCAGAAATGAAATGGACTGTATTGCTTGTGCTACGGTGAGCAGGCTGTCTGGAAATAAATGGGTCACAGCACCGAAATGCAGACAGACTGTGTAGCTGACGCTGGAAATGTGTCTGTGTATATTTGTTGCCATGACAACACCAGAAATTAATATAAGCGATGTATGATTGCTAGGTGGTTTCAGTTGTATACATTATTATAAAACTTTGTTCACTGAATTTCGGGTTCTTTATGAGGTAAACTGAGTTGTATTTTGTCTTTTGGTATATTCAGTACGAACAACTTTTATTTTGGTAAGCTACAAGATACAGGACCGGATCTTTTGGTGAGAAGTGCGAACAGAGGAGAGAAATGGCAACCGTGAATAGCGAACTGTTAAGCTCCTGTTTTGTTTTATTCTACTGCTAGTCTACCAGGCGAACATGTTTTCACGGTGTTCCATCATACTTCTATAAGGAATAAAGGTGAATATGGACATCAGTATGAAGTGTGGACTCCTTCATGACCAGGGTAGTTATAGATTGTGGACATTGATTATTGGCACCCAGAACACACGTCAAAGCAAGTTCTGCCCTGGTCCCACCTCATTGGCCTAATGTAGGAGTTGGTAAAAGACTCTACATTGCCTATTTAAACAAGGTTTTGAGAGAATGTAGAACATGTATGACCAAGGACTGATACAAAGCCCCCCCCCCCCAATCACAATAGTTGACTAACTGAAGCTAATAAAGATGTATGATTCATCCACTCACTTGTCCTCCTTCTCCATGTCATTGCAAACATCAACTATCTGCAGGATGTTGTGGTTGGCACTGAGCTGCAGCGCGCCAATGTTGATCTGGATGTAGTCCTTCAGGAAGTCTTCAGCCAGCTGGCGAACTTCCTTAGGCCAGGTGGCGCTCCACATCAGGGTCTGTCGGTCTGGCTGGTAAAGACAAAAAGGAGGACTTTAACACTATTTTGCAGTTTCACAGTACATTTAACCCTCACATTAAACTGTTTATTTAAGGATGCACCAGCATAACATCTAGTATCAGTAACAGTTACCGTAATCTGGGTGAGTTCTGAAGTATTTGTATTAGTCGCAGGTTGTTTGATCAAGTTGTAAGTAAGTTTTATGTATTTTATTCTTCTCCCTGTAGCATCTTGCCAGCTAAGTCTTTATTTCATTTGAGTGTTGGGCAAAATATTTCTCATAAACAAATCAGCTAATGCCTACTGTCTGCAAAATGGAAGAAAAAAAACATAACTTACCCGAATTTGTTCCACTATCTTGCGGATCTGAGGTTCAAATCCCATGTCCAGCATGCGGTCTGCTTCATCCAGCACCAGATAGGTGCAACGACGCAAATTAGTCTTACCACACTCCAGGAAGTCAATGAGACGGCCTGGGGTAGCGATGCAAATCTCAACACCTAAAAAAGATTAAGACATACTTTTATTGATCCTGCAAGGGGAAATTACATTGTTTTCCCCCAAAGCGTCCTCTAAAAGATATTATATATTTAAACTTAAAACCAATCAAACCTTAAATCATAAAATAAATACCTAATGGAAAAGAGTCGAATGAACTGAGTAACATTTACATAGTGAGATTAACAAAGTAAGCATACCCCTCTCAAGGTCCCTGATTTGGGGTCCTTTGGGCGCACCACCGTAGATGCAGGTGCTCTTGAGACGGGAGGCCCGGCCGTATTCAGCAGCTACTTGTTGCACCTGCTGAGCCAGCTCACGGGTTGGCGCCAGCACCAAGCACTAAAGAAAGATGGATACACTTCTTTTCTTTTCCAATCTAATTATTTGTGTATTGCATCCTTCACATCAAATAAATTGATCAAATATGAACGACTCATATATATTGGGCTGTTACAACTACTCTTGTGTTTATCCGTTTATGTAGGACAATAATAATAAAAATGTTAGAAACATATATGGGTGGCTTGTGGCTTTGAGGTAGAGTGAGCGCCCCCTCAACCACAAGATTGGCATTTCGATCCCAGGCTCCGTCTATTTTTTTAATTTGTGTATTAATTAATTAATTATTAATTAATTAAAATCGGGCCAGTAGTTTTTCCGTAATCCTGCTGACAGACAAATAAACAAACCAAACTGAAAAAATAACCTCCTTGGCAGAAGTAATGATCCCTGCAGACCAGGACCACAACTGCACCATTTGAACTGGCTCAGTATAGCATGCCAAGCTGTAATCATAAGCAATTTATTTCCCCTCCTAAAATGGGATAACTCTGCTGGTACCATAATATCAAGGTACTGCTTGGACAACTTTTTCACCAAAGAGAAAAACATATTCTTTATTATCTCTTTATTATTAGTTTGGCACCCCATATTGAATTTCAGCAAAAAGTGGCTTTTTAGTGATATACAGAGCAATACATTGATCAATATGGTATGAAGACTGGGCATCATCTGGGCCTTTAGTTACAATATTGTGATAGCTTAAAAGAAATGTCCTGTTCTTCAAGAATTGTAAAAACAAAACAAAAACTAGAGACCATCTTGCGATGGAATCACACCACCAATGCCTGGAGCACACTCAGCACTGGATCCCCCCAAGGCTGTGTGTTGAGCCCACTCCTGTACACACTTTACACATCTGACTGCTCCCCCTCTCACCCCTCCAACCTCATTATAAAATTTGCAGATGACACCACGGTGGTCGGTCTCATTTCAGGTGGAGATGACACAGAGTACAGAGATGAGGTCCAGCAACTGTCAACCTGGTGCTCATCGAATAACCTACTGCTGAACACAATAAAAACCAAGGAGATCATCATAGACTTCAGACGAAGCAGCACAGCCCATGCCCCACTCCACCTGGACGGCGTCTGTGTGGAAAGGGTCTCATCTTTTAAATTCTAGGGAGTACACAGCTGGTAAAAATTGGACTCTGTCGCTATTATTCTGTGCTAATAGAGACAACAGGCCAGATCACACACACTAGATCAATATTTTTTCAAGTGTACTTACAATAGGTCCATCTCCATGCTCCAAGAATGGCTGATGTTGGATGTGCACAATTGCAGGAAGAAGGTACTAAAGAAAGAAAAATAAAAGGTCTGAGCTCTAAATATAAATCCTAACTCATAGTGCACATGTATCAGTGTTCCAATGCGCACCAGCAACATAGCAGGATATATTTCTACCCTCAGCTGACAAGTGTTAACATTGTTTCAAGTTGCAACATCTTATCTTAAATGGCTATTCCTGTATTCACATCATTCTGTTTAATCTTGGGCCAATCACTCTTGGCAACACCGTAATAAACCTATTCCACAGTCTAAGTCTAAGTATTTGGCAAAAGTTTTACATCTTAACAACAAATTTATTTTATATGGGTGCTGGGTAGACAGGGTCCAAAAAAAATCATAATTGAAAAATATTTTACTTACTGCAAGGGTTTTCCCAGACCCAGTTTGAGCGATGCCAACCATGTCTTTGCCACTCAGGGCAACTGGCCACCCTTGAGACTGAATCGGAGTTGGATCAGTCCAGTTCTGTTTGACAATAACTTCCATGACGTAGCCTGAAGAAGTAAGATATGCAAGTTAAAGTGTTGAATGTCAAACCTTCTGACAATAGCACATTAATAGGTAAAGAACTATTCAAGATTGTGTGGTGGAGCATTATTTTCTACTCACTTGGAAATGCAGCTTCATGGAATTTTATAATTGGTTTGGGGCAATCCCGGCCTTTGACTGTAACTTCTTTGCTTCTTCGGTACTGTTCAACCTCTTGCTGGAATTGATGGGAGAACATTTAAAAAATGACCACCGTCAATACACATACTCACAAGCCCACATGAACTAAAACTTAGAAAAGAGAAACAGCTAGAAACTGGTCTTACAGGTGGTCTGCGAGTGGCATCTGTATGTTCCTGGTAGAAATTCTTTTGAAACTTTGGAAGCTCGTCGAGGTTCCAGTGCTTCTTTCGCAGCCTCTCACCAGGGTTGCCAAACTTTCCTGGAGGAGGTCCGCCCCTATTGCCTCCTCCTCCACCACCACCACCACCACCAAAACGAGGTCCTCCACCATACCTTGTGTAAAAGAGTGGGACACATCATAACATAAAGCAGGGCCAGACATGGCGCTTATTAAAGCGGCACTCCACAAATTGCTCACATAAAAGTCAATTAACTAGTACATTGATGCACATTGATTTTGACTTTTTATTTAAACTAGTGCAGTGCCCGTTGAAAATGTGCCTGTTTGGAACTGGCCGATTGCTTTTTGTAGAATCCATCAAAACCAAATTGTACCGCAAAATTACTTACAGAAGGACCCCAAACCACTTCATATGCAACTCCCCTGTATACCCTACTACTAACTGATTTACCTGACAGAGAACGTTGCAGATTCAGAATGTAATCACAAAATATCACAACAATGTGGAGTAATCAGACATTAGCCTCATGGATTTATGGCAGTGCGCTACCCACCTGGCCCGTTAACAGAACTAATAAGCATATATCTGCTTTCATCAACCACCAGATCCAGACTGTTTGTGTGTGTGCGCACAGAGAGAGAGAGAGAGAGAGAGAGAGAGAGAGAGAGAGAGAGAGAGAGAGAGAGACGGTAATCCAAACAACGTCAAACTTGGCACAGCACTTACTCGTGCGTAGCAAGACACCTGTCAAGTTTGAAATCCATCGGACTAACGGTTCGAGCATAACACACAGACAGACGTTCCTGCAATTTATAGATAGATTTATAACTCTGTCTCTTGTCAGTCCCCCCACTTTATGGACATGCAATACTACACCACCGGAGTCTCCCTTTAACACAGTCTTGGGAACCACATACACGCTTATTCCTCTCTTCCCTGTTTTCTGGCACCACGTAAATAAATTACCCTCTTCCCTGTTTTCTGGCACCACGTAAATAAATTACCCAAAAGGGCAGCTGGTTTAAATTAGTAAAAAACGTCATAAGACAGTTTAATTAACATTCTCAGACCCAATCGTCCAAACAGAGAAATAGTGTATACCCCTAGAAGGCAAACGTTGGAATTTAATACTATTTGCTTTACAAACACTGAGTATCTCTGGCGTTTTTTCCATAACAATAGTTGCTTAATAGATTGCTACAAAGTGTTAATGTTGACAAACCCATAACAGCTTACAGTGGCAAATTTAACATTTATAGCACATGAATATTGCCGTACTAGTAAAATACTCACCGGTAACATTAAACTGTCAGATTGACATTGATTTAAACATGGGACCACTTTGAGGCTCAGCTTTACCTGCGGTGAAAACATTCTAGGTGACACTTAATGGAAAACAATAAATTTGTCCTCTGCGACAAAGATCTACGTCTCGGATGTGCATCCGAAAGAAGAGACGCCACTGCGTCACATGATAGCAACTAGCCGTGCAAACTGCTCAGCCTATGGCCGACACAGAGATGTCGTTCGCTGCCATTTTAACGTTAACGTTACCTCTGACAGGCAGGAAACGTTACAGATAACGTTACGTCAGTGCAGGGACGCTTTAGTTTTAGACACGAATATAGCTACAAAAAAACAACTAGTGGCGACATAAACTACAAGACAGGTGTCTTGTTTTGAGAATACAGCCATGACAACAGTGCCGCTAGCAACCGTATGCTAAGCAGTTCATCTTGGCTGACTGTTGACGTTAAGAATCCCAGAGCTGACAGTTAACTTACCCTCTATCTCTGCCACGATCCCTGTCTGAAAATCCAGGCATTATGTTGTAGACTACTGTGGTAGAAGCGGACTTAGTTTAAATCCCTTTACCCGGTCAAAAAAAACAGAAGATTACTCCAAGAGCTATATTTGGCACAGGAAAAACAAAAAGAAAATGCCGGCAGACAAAAGTCTGTCTGGAGAGACGGATGTGACGTCAGACGGGGCGGATAACATTGTATCAATACGCGTCGTACAGTGCAGTGGCACCAATACACCAGTGGTACTATTTTGTTTCCGCACACAGTCGTGGAGGAAGCTGTGTTGAAAACCAGTTAAGCCCCCTTATCTATGTTTAAATTAAAAACACGTATTTGATATTTAAAGTTGACAGTGTAATAGATGCCACATAATATTAACAGGGCAATAAAAAAACAAAAGAATTGTAATAAATCCTGAAAAAAATATGTGATAGATAAGTCCTGAATGAAGTCATTCTTACGTTATTATTATTATTATTATTATTATTATTATTATTATTATTATTATTATTATATACAATTTGCCATCACAAAAACATGCTAAATCTTAACTCATCACTATTCTAGTCATCTCTTTTAGAGTTATCAGAATCAGAATCAGAAAGGGCTTTATTGCCAATTACGTTTTACAAGGAATTTGTCATGGTGTTGTTGGTGCACGTCACACATTCTCTAAATATAAGAAGAATAAAAAGAATATAAACAATATAAGTATAAACATATACATACAGTATGTATTAATAAAGATACAAATAAATAAATAAATAAATAATAAAATAAGTTAAAAAGGAAAAAGGAAAAAAGGAACGCTACAGCAGAGTAGGTACAGTGGCATGTAGAGCCAGAGGTGTAGTCTGGAGAGAGTCAGGGTGGTTTCTGGGCCTTGTTGATAAGACTAGTGGCGGAGGGGAAAAAACTGTTTATGTGGCGTGTGGTTGTGGTCCTGATGGACCTCAGCCTCCTGCCAGAGGGGAGTGGCTCAAAGAGTTTGTGCCCGGGGTGGGAGGGGTCAGCCACAATCTTATGCTTTTTGTCCCATTGTTCACTTGTTTCTCTAACAGTTACCAGAAGAATGTCTCAAAAACAAATGAACAGATTTCAGTGAGATAAGTGTAAAATTAGGCCAGGGCCAAGGAACCATTGCTGGGCTAATCAATATGGATGAGACTGAAAACTGACCATAGCTCAGTGGCCATGAGTCTTTAAATTTTGTAGGATTAATTAAAAAAAAACAACTAATATTTGGAATATGTATCAGTATGCATATTCCAAATATTAGGTATTTTCTTTCAAAAATCACAGGGGAAGAAGCAACGGCTGAAAGCTGATTTATTTACTGTGGTTACATATTCTGCCAGAGCCTTTTCACAAATTTTCAAAACACAGTTTAAAAACCCAGGGCTACAACAGCTACATACAACATTGAAATAGAATAGTTACCATTAAATATTTTTTAACCTTTTCACCTGTCTCTGTCACATTTTGCCACCAAACAATGTCACTTTTAACACAGTCTGAACACACATGTGGCTGTAGCATTGAAATCTGGGTTGGGTTGCTGAGTGGGATGAACCTTTTACTTGTTTGACTCTGAATACCATCATATCATTATAGATCAAGATAATGTTGTGACAATTGAGTCAATGGCACTTGAGAGGAAAAACAGGGTTGAGCCTAAAATACTGGTATGTATCATTTATAATTCAAAAAAGTATCCATCATGTGATGTTTTGAATGTAATATATATGCTGAACATACAGTATCTCCAAAATAGTCTAAACCTATCAACATGTGGGATGCAAGAGCCAAACCCCAGTGATAGTCTGTGGTATCAAAGCTCTGTGCTACATGATTTCTGTAAAGTATAACGGCGCCAGAGAAAAAAAATGTTGTAGGTGAACCTAACCCAGGCAGCAATGATGTTTGACAAAGCAATGGTAGTAATAAACATATTTTGTAGAAGATATGGGTTGCTTTGTGAATACTCAAAAACTTAATTGCTGAAATGAAGGAACAAAGCAAAATCATTACAACAAAGTCCAGTCAGACAATCAGTAACCAACTCTCCAGTGTAACAATATTCTGTAAACATTTATTTGAGAAATGCACTAATGTAACAAAATTTAGTAGAACAGAATGTGGAAACTGGTTATATATAGTAATGTTTGAACAAATTCCTTTGGATCTTCATCCTGTTGCTTTTCAACACAGTCTTCATTTGGTTGATAAAAGATGTTTGCTGGTACTTGCAAAGACAGAAAAAACTGATTTAATTTTACACAATTAAAGTGACAACAATATTATTATTATTATTTTATATATAAAATACATATGCTCTTTTCTTTAAAAAATTTCAGTTTAAGAATTGTTGATGTGATACAACCCAGAAAAATAAATCGTTATATATTCTATAAATACTCACTATAAAATGTCCAACAATTTCAACACATACTTCTCTGTGTTCAGCAGAGTCCCATCCACCCATTCCCAGTTCCTTTCTTTAACAGGGACAATCGGACAATCTAGGTTCTTCTGACTTCTTATGCTGCTGTCCTTTGTTTCAAGGGAGAGACATTTGGATCAGCCCAAATACAAAGCAGTAATTACTCTATTAATTAGAGTAAATACAGAAATAAGAGCGTAAATGCTTAGAGCCAAACTGACTTGCTAAATTTTTACCTTTAAAGCTATAGTGACTATTTTATATTAATGAACATCCGTTACATTCAAGCCATTTGCCAAATGAGTTGATAGCTAATTAAGCCTATCGGCTCCACAAAACTCTCTCTGTATTTCTCAGTATGGCTATGTTTACAACATGGTGGAGTCCGGCGACTTTCATTCGCAGCAGCTCAAGTGATGCGTTTTACGTCACTGCTGAGAAAGGACAACAGCAATGTTCAGCTTTGGAGACGAAGAGGACTGCTACAACAGGTGAAGGGATGGCTGAAAAACTGAAGAAGCGCCCATGAAATGTTTCAGTCAGTGTTTGTACTGCTGAAAAAAGACCTACACGTTCAGCAGAAGGTCTAAAATCCAAAAAAGAAAGTGACCGACTGCAAAGACAAACACGGATCACCACTGCTGTTGCTTTGGCTACTTGCAGTGCGCTGAATAAAGAAAAGAAAAAGGACTGAGGTTGCTTACTGCTTTTGAACAGTTTACTAATTTTGAACGTTTTGTAACGCATTAGGAGTAGGAATTATTGCTATTTCATTTACTCGACCTAAATGATGTGCTACTAGCAACTGCGTGGAGGAGGGCTGGGGGTGGTTCGCGAACACAGAGGGCTTGCGTCATGTTAGACTATATCCACAACGTTCCACTTCCGGGTTTGTACCACCAGAAATTCCACTGGATGTCACTCTTTTCGGCCGGATGTCCTTTACCTTACGCTTTCTTTGTGTTGTAATTTTAAACTCCGGTCGATTTATGAGGACTACGGTTAACTGCTCTCAGATCTCTGCAGGGTAAATCAAGACAGCTAACTGGACTATTTGTCCAATCTGAGTTTTCTGTTGCACAACTAAAACAACCTTTGAACATACACGTTCCACCAAAACAAGTTCCTTCCCGAGACTATTTGCAGCAGCACCGTGGCTCCGTCCGGCGCTTAGCACCGCCTTAGACGATTGTGATTGGTTTAAAGAAATGCCAATAAACCAGAGCATGTTTTTCTCGCAGCGCTGTGGAGATAGGTCTGGCAATGCGAGACTAGCGTCATGTGGATGCGCCCACAGTGTTGTTGTCATTAGTGACACATCATGGTAGTCACTTGTAACTAAGCATATAAACTATAGCTGAATAACTATTAACATGTGTTGTCAAGCATTTCTCCTCATTTCATCAACTTTACCTTGGTAAGCAGCGTTCCAACATTATTGCCAACTACTTCACCAGCACTGCTATACATATCAGGTAGTAGTCGAAAGACCAAGTCTGCACTTCAATTTGGACAGAAACAGCTGGGAAACAACATGGGTTTCATTTCTGCTCTGAGATACCCATGTAAACAAAGCTTGGACTTGTTTTCCTGGGTTCATTGTCTCATTTTCCCTTTATTTCTAAACCACAGAGGGAAGTGCAGTCCATTATAATACATTAATGGTGGAACTACACATTATCAGTGTGACCACCTGTAAAGGTTCTATACTTCCTAATCCGACCTTGACTAGTGACATCATAGACATCCATTCTTCCAGGATTAAGAATGATACAAATAGTTGTGCTGTGCCATTGTGTGGTCTGCAATGTTTAGTTTTCTCAAATGTGTGTATTCTCTTTTGTTTGTGTTATCTGAAATGTTGTTGTGCTTTCAATCTGAGGGCCACCACATATCACAATGTGCCATTGAAAATCAAAGTTGCCACATTATCTTAGCTCATCAGAGTGTGCTGTCTTATGTGACAAAACATAACATGTTTTTAAAACAACAACACCAAATATGACTGAATCATGGAGAATCTTGTATGAAATAGATTGTTGTGAAAACACAGCATAGGCTACATGTTATTAACTGTACAGTTAATAAAATGTAGCCTATTGGTTGGTGCATTTGCACATACATTTGCACATACAATAAACACACATCTAACAAATACCTCACCAATGAACAAAGATGATAAGTGATAAGATAAGTGGTAATATTTTTACTTACCACAAAACATCCTTAGACAGTCTCTTTCTTTGATGAGTTCAGTGTTATTGGCTGTTAACTGGTCACTTGTTTTCTTGAGATTGGCTTTTTCTTCCAATAACTGGTTTCTCTCAGTTCTCCAATTGTTTTTGTCTTTATTCACTGTTGTGGCAAGGGGAACAACAAAACAGCAACTGAATATTTGTATAGCCTATGTTATGATATTATTACAATCATCATATAATCAACATAATGTAAAGTGGTAATTCCTTTAACGTTCCGGTTACTAACACCAAACAGAATTAAACTCACTTTGGACCCCGAGGCAAATGATCCCGGCCAGCAGGAGAAGACACACCAAACCCAGAAACCCTGAATCAGCTCTGACATGATTCCTCTGTCCTAAGTTTTCACGGATGACTGACACAAATAAATAATCAACATCAGGCTCAGAATTTTGAGGATACTGCCATCTATTACTATGTTTAGCTCTGTATTACAGTAGACTTCAATTCATAAAATACAAGAAAATGAAATGTAAACATCAGTTCAGCTTCAACAAAATCGCACTGCTGTAACACAAAGAAAATTAAACATGAATTGAAATTCAAACTAAAAAAATAAAGGAAATAAAATCCAAATCTATGTCAACCCTTTTGTGTTTGCACACCTACTTGTTGCTAATGCTGGTCGTGTCCGTACCTGGGTGCTGAGGTTCTGCAGGTCTTGGTGTATTTGGTGACATGCCCTCCACCCAGGGGTTGTCATACACTCTCAGGCTTTCTGCACTGACATAGATGTTCACTATACTCTCCTTGTCGTCCGGATCAAGGGAAACCTTGTTAATGAAGCCAGGCTCAGCGTACAGGTCCCCTGACATGTTATGGCTAATAACTTAACGATTGCTCGTAGTATTACAAAGTTTGTTTTTAATCTTGATAATATGTTTGTTTTCTGAAAGAGGCTGGAGAGCCACACCAATGATGCCATGTAAAAGGGGAAGAGCAGAAAAACTGGAAGTCATAAGTAGTTAACCGTTTGGGCATCTTGTTCCCTCTAAATTCACCTGGTCATCAGTTACCTTTGCCATTTAATTTGTTGTCCATAACCAGAGATAATGGTCAGCGACTATTTGTTGTTTACTGAGCAATCATGCAAATGAAACTAAACAAGAGACAGTTAACAATGAGTGGGTCCTCTGTGATTGTAGGGAGGCTGCAACAAAGGATAAAACCCTGTGACTAGTGACTTTTTCCATGTTCAATGTAGATTTAAAAAAATATGTAGTTCTACAGTTTACATTAAATTAGATCTTTCTCACACAGAAAATAATGTAGAAATATGTTTGAAGGTTTCTCTTCAAAAGTCACATGTGGTGGATGTGTTGGCATGGTTTCTTGTGCAATACCACAAAAACACCATGACTAAAATTAAGACACATGGCCTGAGGGACACAATTATAAGACATGCAGATGTAGAACTTGATGGAAAATCTGCAACACATAAGACATAACTCACTGTGCACCTGATAGAGAAACCCACAATACCAGGCATTTAGAACAGAAAATGTAAAAAACAAGTTGAATCACTGATATATTTACAGTGATGGAGATTAACATGTTAATAATGGTTACTTCTGCCTATTTTGATTTTTTGTGTACTTCATAATACAGTGAAGTTTTAGCTTTGAACTGGTTCTGAATAGCGGCTCTTTGAAACGAACAAAGGGAACGGAGTCGTACTTGGTGACAGCCATTATTTTTTAATTGTACATAATACATGTTTTTTTTTTATTGTGCCAATAAAAGGTTTTCTAATATTAAGTGTTGCATGAATTACATTCAAGGCAAGGCAACTTTATTTACATACTTCATACAGAGGGTAAATTCAAAGTAGTGAATTCAATGACAAAGCAGAGGGATACGGGTCACCTTAATGTTTACAATGCAGATCATTGACATTAGCTCTGGCTATACGAGTCATTTAGTTTGTCAATCTCGATAGCCATATTATGATATGTAAATCACTCAGTCATACAATTAATAAGGTCATTCAAATGTATTTATTTGGAGGTTTTTTATTACTACATCACAGACACAAAATTAATGAATATGATATTACTGATATGAGTGCAGGACTTTGTTTACATAAAATGTGTGAGAGCAAAACAGCTGTGGAATCAGTCCAAGAGCATATAATAATCAGACTTTATTGAAGTTTTTTATTCTCACAGATAAAGTATAATTCATCACTGCATCTCAAATAATTCCAGTTATTTAAAGTATTTATGTTGGAAATGTGAGCACATTCTTCTCTATTACCACGAGGACCACCATCACCCAGCTGTCTGCTTTTCCAGTACCTAGAGATGAACAAAAACTGCTCAGCCACAAATTTAAACCATTAAAAAAATATTAGAAATCTGTACTGTTGACATTGTTATTTCAGAGCATGCTATTATGAGGCCCAACATAATGATTTTGACAGAAACACAGAAAGCTCAGGTGTTTCAATATATGCTCAATATCACATCATTACACTGAATACTAAATAAACTAAACTAAATTTCAAAGATTATAATCAATTATTTATCACTTTATTTAGTGTCCTTCCAAAAAGATTATGTATACCTAAAGAGCCACCCTTCTGACATGTCACAGTGGGAGAAGCAGTGTAAATGATAAAAAAAATAAAAAATGCTGACTTCTATTTAGCTGATTCAGTTTCAAGGTATTATGCTGGCTCTCTGTCAGTCTGTCATGTCTGGGATGCTTGAATAGAACTGAGCCATTGTTAATGTTATTAGTAACAACTCTGCTTTTCTTAATATGGAAAGTCAAAATGTCTGCTGGCCTATTGTGATAATGCAGATAGAAGAGAAAACATCTGTTCTATGTTTGAATGCATTATTTCCCCTTTGTCTGTTTTTATCTCCCTCTTACATTGTTCATATTGTGTATTTACTTCTGCAGCTTTGCAGAATTCATTGTAGACTTTCTCTTCCTTTTTTCTTACATTTCATGAAGACTGAAGGTGCATTGCACGTAACCTGTTCTGACATCTATCTTTTTAAGAGGCCAAATGCCTATTTATTCTACCACGTTCAAAATTGTTTACATGTATTTCTGATGCAAATATTTACCACGGAGACCATTAATAACACTGACATATTTAAATCCTAATATTAAAATGATGAATTTGCGAAGGGAAGCAGGTTTTATATTTTGGTTGCATTTACAAACCTTTTAAAACAAGAGTATAGTTTGGACGAGAATAAAATAAGAGTAGCAGCTGTGCTTCATCATGATCTTCACAGGCTGTTCTGCAGTCAGTCCAGGTTTTCTTTGAGGTGGACATTAAATAACAACTATTGCCAAACTTCATCCAATGGCAACAGCATGTTGTCTCTGTTTAACAACACAACATGGTATGACCTCAGTCACAATATATAACCCCATCAGGCAGAAATACCACTCTCAGCTTTTACGTACTGTACTGTTAGCCATCTGTTCTTCTGACTGAATTAGCTTAAAATCTCTCAATGTCTAAACAGGGCTTAAAATGAAAACCTTGTTGAAGAAGTAGTTTGACATTTTGGGAAATATGCTTATTCAAGTTAATTCTGAGAGTTAGAGGAGAAGATTGATACCACTCCTGTGTCTGTAGCCTACTATAAATATGATGCTACCTGCCAGCAGCTGGTTAGCTTAGCTTAGCATAAAGACTGGAAACAGCTAACTTGCCTCTGTTTGAACTTAACAAACAAAACTGCCTACCAGCGCTTCTAAAGATCAGTAATTAACATTTCACACCATATATGTTTAAGTCGTATATGTAAACATGACAATTAGCTATTTTAAGGAAGTTATGTTTATTCTTGGCCAGGACAATCCTGGTTGCCTGGCAACTGCTCCCAGTCAAAAATAGTCTGTTACATCTATGGTTACATCACACCTCAATTTTACACTGTGGTTTTAGAATAAATTATACAAATGCTATATAACTTTTTAATTAGTGATCTTTAGCTTAACTTACTTCCTTTTTTATCTTTAGACAGAGACAGGCTAGCTGTTTACCCGTTTCCAGTCTTTGTACTAAGCTAAGCTAACTGGCTGCTGGCTCTAGCTATATTTTTATCGAACATACATGAGCAGTATTGATGAACCTAATTCTTGGTAAGAAAGTGAATAAGTGTAATTTCCAAAATGTCTTACTATGCCTTTGATTAAAATCATTATTTATATTTTCACTCACCAAACTGTTTTTGTAATTCATTTCTCTCTCTCGTGAGGTTCTTGTTCCTGGCATTTAAATTGTCTTTCTCCTTTTCTAACTGGCCCGTCTTTTGGGTCAGGTTGTGGTTGAGGCTTTTCATTTCGAAAACATACATAGGACCACCAGGACAATGACAGCCACCAGGAGCAGAAGACACAGCAGCCCCAGAAGCGATGCAGCAACTCTGAGATAATTCCTCTTCTCTGAACTCACATTGACTGAATCGGCTGTTGGCACAAATAGACAGGGCTGATAAGTTTATCTTAAAGACCTAGTGCCTAGGACTTGCATTTTATAACTAGCTATTTTGTGAAGTTCCTTCATTAAAAGTTAACAATTTCAGTTGTTTTTATTTACCCATGCTTAAAAATGCCATGGCCTTATAGCTAAACATTTGTTGTTTTTTATGTCCAGTTTTAAGTAGTAATTCATCTATCTACAGTAAATACAATATCCTTTGTGGGACATATGACAGGCAGACAGAAATAGACATGACAGATATAGATACTTTGCTGTTGGTCCTCAGTCCTGTTGTCCTGTGATTTGTCCTGTGGCGTACTCTCCTCTGCCCAGTAATTGTCATAAATCCTCACATTATCAATGTCAACACATTCTGCGTTTTTGTCCTCCACACCTGTCTGAAATCTAACTTTTTTGGTGAAGTCTGGCTTAACATATATATCCTCAGACATGCTGCTTTCCCACTTCACCTAATTTAACTTAGGTGTACTCTCTTCTGCTTGGACCAGTCCAACAGTATTTTAGCATTTGTATCACCTAGCCCTACAGGGAAGTACTTAGAGGTCACTTGGCCACATGGGTTTTTTAAAGGGAAGAAAATAGAGGAAATCACTGGGCCATGACGTTGGCTTATTTAATGCCTTAATTAATTAATTGCAGTAAACTTGGAAAGGGTGACAATGCAAAGCACTAAGCCACCATAACACCCCATCATTTAACTAACTAAAAGCCTGTATATTCACCCTTTTATTTATTGTATGTCCAACTACTTACATTTGCGGTAGTGGATTTCTAAAGTCAGTATCTATCTTTAAGTAATAAATCATCTACACTGATAGGGTTGTTGTCTTTTTTCCTGTCTTTCATTAAATACATACCATACTACAACAAAAACTAATGTGGTCATACATTTATAGATGAGACTGCTCAACTTCCTTAAAGTGTAGGATCTATCTATCTATCTATCTATCTATCTCTCTATCTATCTATCTATCTATCTATCTATCCATCCGTCCATCCATCCATTCTTAGCAGTGGTTTAAGATTTCAGACATTTTGCAACGTTGAAACCAAATCAACCCATCATGCAGCTGCAAGGCCAAACAGGTAAAAGTGGTCACCTAAAATAAATCATCCTACCAGCCCTCAGTTTCCTGTAACAGTAAGCAGAGAATCACATGCATAAATATGTTGCCATCTGTGTTACTGTTTGTTACTTCGTCCGAGTACAGTTCAGAAAGATAATTTATCATTTCAGAAGCACACTCTCAAGATATTGGGACATTGAGGACCAAACTCTACAGTCAATACAGCTGAACATCATGGATCAACTGACGGATATCTATGTCAATGAAGAGGGACCATTCAGTTATCCTGGCAAAAGGAAGAGCTTGGTAAAAAGTTCAGAAAGTATTTATGAAAATGTGTTGATCCACAGTCTGGAGCCAAACAAAACTGCTGCTGTCTCAGGTAATGAACACATGCAAACAGGTCCTGTGTACAAATACTATAATGTGCAGGTTCATGTGAATGTAGACTATATATAAAGAGGTGTGGACATTTAAACACAAACACAGGAAAGATTATTGTCTACAACACAGACTAAAATCAGGAACAATAATGTGGAGGGCTGGTTTGCTGTCATTGATGGTTTTAGCTTTGTACTAATAAACTCTAGGATTACAACATAACTATGGTGGGACATAACTAGGTACATTTACTTAAGTACTGTACTTAAGTACACATTCAAGGTACTTGTACTTTACTTTAATATTTCCATTTAATGCTACTTTAACCATCACTTAGGAGGAGAATATTGCACTACTTACTTAACTACATTTGTCTGACACCTTTACTTTTTAGATTAAAAGTTTTCATATTCCTGTCCAATTAAAACTATGTTCCTCCAGATTTGGTGATTTTAAATGTTTTTGATAAACTGAAGGATGAAGTGTTTCTTTGTGGGTTGAGAAAATTCTCATACTTCTTAAGTTAAATACATTTTAAATGTCTCTTGGAGCAGTTGGAAAAAATATTTTCACAAAGCTGAAAACAGGGCTGTTTTTCTGACACCATGAAAAGTTTTTAGAAATACATGATTCCCACAGAACAGTCACACTACAAATATATGATCTTATAGAATATGATGCAGTGCTGTGTAGATTAAACTACCCATCATTATATAACGGAGTTAAATTAGCACAGCCTTGAACATCTACAGCAGTAAAATGCAGTAAAAAACACACTAATGTGGCAGTATGTTGATCCAAGAACATATATAATAGTAAACTAGAGACCATCTTGAGATGGGATTACACCAGCTGCGACATCAAATTGGGACAGGGATTTGGCGACAGAAGGTGTCTCCAGGACCACATTTTGCCATGATGACACACACACACACACACACACACACACACACACACACACACACACACACCAGAGACACTGTCACAGCTAGTAACCACTGACAGGGACCATTTTATTGCACAAAGAGTACTGGTACTTTAACTTTTCAAACTTTAAGTACATGTTGCTGATAATAATTTTATTTAAGTAAGGTTTTAAATGCATTACTTTTACTTGTAGTGGAGTATTTTGACTGTGTGGTATTAGTATACACCGCAAAAATAGAGACATTTTTAATTACAAATCCACTTTGAAATTCTGACTTTCTCACATCACTCTTTTCAGTCCTCACCCCTGCTAGCCTCTCTGTGAAGCTCAGCATACAGACTTTTTGAACAGCAGACACTGGATCTGTCAGAGCAGGAAAAGCACATGTGGAACTGATAACATTAATGATGTCTCAGTCGAGCTATTCTAGTCAGCCAGTATGTATACAATACCCTTAAGTGAAATAGGCGTTTTTCACAGCAGCCGTTTTGACATGTAATAGCAGGGCAAACACAGAGGAATTTGTTAAAATTAATTATGGTCCCTTAATATATAATATGTCACAGCCATTCCAGTAAGAATGGCCTGCATGCTCGCTTATACCAGGGCCTAGTCATTAGTAGGTAGTTGTAAAGTATGGTGCCGCAAAAAAGGGAATCAAAAAGAGATATTCTGATAGTATCACTCTAGTGTGGCTAAAACATAAACACAAATATGTGAATAAAGGTGGATTTTATTTGATTTCACATTGAGGAGCAAACGCATGACAAATACTCCTACCTTCAGGTGCTGAAGTGGTAAATAAGAGTTCCTGTGGAGCTGCTGCAGTGGGTCTGCTGTGTCTTCTCCTACTGACTGGACTCATAACTGTGGTTTGCCTATGTGAGTACTTTGTTAGCATGCTGATTTAACACTAATAAGGTGATGCTGGTTGATAACGTTTTCTTTATTTGCTTATGGTTTACGTGTCAAACACAGTTACCAAAGGCAGCTCTGAGTGGAAAATGGAGATGGTCCTGTTACAGACCAACCTGACTCAGGAAAGAGGCCAGTTACAGACCAGTTACAACAACCTGACTCAGGAACTCAACAAGGTCCATAAAGTTGTTGAAAACATGACCAAAAAGATAAATGATCTTCAAAGAAAGCTTCAAGGTAATTGTTAGTATTATTTTTTAATTCTGGCTGGCCTAACTTAATAATAATGATAATAATAATACATTGTATTTATATACTAAAGTTTATTTTTTGTTTTGGGGTTTCAGCTAATGGATCCCTTCAGAGCTAAATGGACATCGGTTCAGAGACGAAGACTGTGCAGAAATACAGATTGCAATCAATCACAATCCCTAAATTTATATTTCTCTTTTTGTGATTGATTGATTGAATAACTGCTTCAGATTATTTTACTTCAATTATGCCAACAGATTTGTTTCTAGATGTTTTGATTTTATTTCTACTGGAAATATGAGTACAATTTCTTCTGCTAATTAAAAATAATTGAAAACGGTTAGTTATTTATATTTTGATTTACTGCTTACTGTAATCGTTTTTGAGCTATCTTGGGAAACAACAGACGAACAAACAACAAATAGACCAAAAACATACAACTCCTTGGCATTGCTTGCTCATACTGTACTGAATGTGAAATAAGCAGTGTGTGTGTGTGTGTGTGTGTGTGTGTGTGTGTGTGTGTGTGTGTGTGTGTGTGTGTGTGTGTGTGTGTGTGTGTGTGTGTGTTTGTTATTCTTTTAAATACACATGTACAGTTTATGGGGAGTAGCTTTGTGAAAGGAATTATGGATTTATTTCAGGACTACTTTGCCACAGTATCATGTTTTAAGGCTCAATCTGTATTTTTCTGAACACATATATTTTAGATACAGAATATCCCCATTCGTACTGAAGTCAGAATTAGAGGAAACGTCCAAATTTAGCATACCTGAAAATATAAGCTATTTATATTATCGTTTGGAACCCAAAAATAAAGTTTAACCTTCAACAGCAGCAGAACCACATTTATAACTTAGATTTGTTTTCTACTGACACTTCCTAAAAAAGTGCAGTTATTTATCTGAGGATATAAGCTCTTGTAAAAATCGTATTGTCTCTTTCTATCTAGTTAGTAATAGATAGTTTAAAGCAAAGTACAGGACTTCAAGCAAATCAGAAGGCGGTTGATAGGTCATACAGGCAAGATTTGGAAATATGGCATAGGCCTATCTTTTTTTTATAAGCCTATTTTTTTATTATTTTGTGGTGTTTGTTGGTTGGTATTCTAGACCAGGGGTCTTCAACGTTTTTTAAGCTTTTTTAAGGACCCCTTAACTGAAAGAGAGACAGAGCAGGGACCCCCTACCACATATATTGTCTAAAATTAAGTTGCATATTAAACTGGGCCTACAATAATGTGTAGGGTGGCCTAAACCCTTTATACATACCTTTTTTGCATAGAATACTAAGCTATTAAAGTAAAATAGCCTAATAATTGCTGGCATTCTTTTTTATAAATCATGTTTAAATGTTACTCATACACATGTGAGTGAATCCTTATTAACTGTATCTGTGGGTGGTTACCTTAAAGACCATGTTGCAGGGTTTATTTTCTAATGAATTTGTGCAATTTGCTTGTTGGTAATAAACATTTAAACTGTTACCCAACAACATCAAATACAATGGATATCATAAAACGGAATAAAATACGAAAAAGTAGTACTATTTTACAGCGGTTTGCAATGATTCTCTTTTCCCCCACAATGCATTGCATTACGTCACATTGGGGAGACGACAGACGAAAGCCCCGTCTCTGTTCACTGTTTATGGTCTCGGTCTGTGCCACTGGTGTTGCAAAATATAGCTTTTGGTCTCGACTGAGTCCATGTGTCTTTATTATGTGTATAATATTGGAGGAAAAGTGAAACACAGCTTGGATGGGGATGCTGTTCGGCTTTTCACAAGTTTAGACAGCTAGCTACACCGACGTTTGCTAACGTTAACGTTAGCCTAGACTGCTAGCTAGGTAAATATTATGACTGCCTTCGGAGTTTCCTATATCTGCATCCACGTTGTCAACATAAGACATGTTGCATTAGTGCTCCTTTTGTACCATAATTTTATTGAATGAAATGTTAAGCTTCGCTCCTACGAGATGGGTGGGTTTTTGTTACATACAAAGCTAACTGGCTATAGTTAGCCTGTATGTATGCTAGTGGAATTAGCTAACGTTGCGTAACCAGCCAGCAACTTCGGCAATCGGCAGTAGTTTCGGTGAACTAACCACAATAGTATTGTCGCCCACAATCAACCTCTGCTGCTAAAAGCAGTCAACCTGCAGTGATGTTTGAAATAGAGACACTTGTGGATGTGTTAGCTGTCGTGGTTAGCTCGCCGAAACTACTGCAGAAGCTGCTGGCTGGCTACGCAATGTTAGCTAATTCTGCTAGCATACGCACAGGCTAACTATAGCCAGTTAGCTTTGTGTGTAACGTAACAAAAATCCACCCATCTCGTAGGAGCGAAGCTTAACATTTCATTCAATACAATTATGGTACAAAAGGAGCACTAACGCCACATGTTGTTACTGGAGCTAGTAGGCTACCATCAAAACGTGAGCTATCTAATCGAAAATATGTTTACAACGTTGGGGGATTTCACAGGTGGGACTGACTGGCAAGTTAGCCCATAGCTGACATGATGCCTTCTATTTCTAGATCTAGCTAGATTACCAGTACTTATCTGAACCAACAACATGATCACCGTCACTAGATATAAAGAAAACCTTGACTTTCACTCGGTGCTATTCACTGACAGTAAAAACACCTCTTCCTCATCCCAGTCAGTCATCATAGTTCTAGTACTAGGCTGAGGCACGTCTCCCCAATGTGACGTCATCACCGAATTGCATTAAAAAACCCAATAATACCAAAAACGACAAAAACTGGCCTTTAACACTATTTGGAGACATTTTTAACAATGATATACATATGTTGAGTGCTTTATGTACCCATTAATCAACAGTGGTGGTTAACCTGCAACATGGGCTTTAATGACTACCTCACCTAGGCCAGTAAGCAGTGGGGATTTGTATTTGCTAATAATATGTTGGATTCATGTTAAGACTTTGTAATTTTCGACTGACCATAACCATTGCCTAATCCTAGTGCCTTCCAGGCAGCGCTGCCTGGAAGGCACTAGGATTAGGCAATGGTTATGGTTAGGGTTAAGGTTAGGGTTAGGTGCCTTGAAGTCAACGGTCGCAGCGCTGCCTGGAAGGAGACGTTGGGGACTTAAAACACCATCGAGCTGATAACTCATGCTTCAAGTCATCATTTCACTTCTTTTCACACTGTGTTAGCCTGATGTCTTACTCTGAACATTAGTTTTGAGAACTTACTCCTCTTCTTTCTTCTTGTCTTGGTTATAATTTATGATCATGGAATGGAGGGAAGTAAAAGCAATGGTTCCAGAGGTAAAACAACTGACAAAAAGAGTTTTGGCAACAGCTTCATAACTGATAACCCATCATCTGAAAATAACATTTGAAAAAAAAACATTTTACTTTGCTGTGGCACACTTCTGCTTTGTACCAGAAAACCGGTCCCAGCTTTGGCAACAATATTGGAAAGATTGGATTTATCACCTCGCGATCTACCAGTGATTTTGTCATTTTGCGTTTAAACATTACACTTGTTGTTGTGATTCTGTATCTAAATGGCTCCAAATGGCAGATGTCACATAAGCAACCCCTCTGCACGTAATTGTAATGATAGACATTGTGTTAGCACAGAGAAAAGAAGTTAATTACACATCAAAGATGAAGAAGTTAAGTCAGATAAAAATGAGAAAGTACAAAAATATGTTGCTTTGTTAGCACAGAGAAAAGAAGCAGTCAATTACACATCAGCGTCAGTCTAAGAAAATAAATTGAGTAATGATAGACATTGTGTTATGTGAAACTGTGTCTATATGTAGGCCTAACACAGCACCAGCACCATTGATCTTGACTTGGTTGGTTTGAAACGCATCCGTGCCCACTCCATTAGCTTTTCGAGACTCTTTAGAATCCATCGGCAGCCTGGGACTGACTCTGTGGTGACTGTGAGGTCATCAATAAATGCTCTTATCGTGGCTGGCGTTGAGCTGACTTCGTCTTGGGCCCTCTGCACACCTTATTTTTAATTTCCATTTTATCACGGCTCACTCTCATAAACTGTGTGTTTGTAAATGTTATAAAGTATGCGACAGGTGTGCATGTTACATTTTTGTTTATAAATATCAGATCAAGATTAGTTTATGTGTAGGAAATGATGTAATCATGGTTTTCCTGTTTATGTGCTGTTTATACATCTGGTCCCAGCTTTAGAAGTAGGCCTGAGTATATGTCAGCTTAGATGAAATTAATTAACTGTTAAACTGTTGTTTTTTGCTACTGTATCCAAAATGAATTTGTTGAGATACTCTTCTTCTTTCCTCTTGTCTGGTAATAATTTATGACCACGGCAGGAAACAGATAGGAAGTAAAAGCAATGGTTCAAGAGGTAAAACAACTGTTGCAACAATTTTACTTTGCTGTGGCACACTTCTGCTTTGTACCAGAAAACCGGTCCCAGCTTTGGCAGCAATTTTGGAAATTTGGATTTGTCACCTCAAGATCTACCAGTGATTTTGTCATTTTGCGTTTAAACATTACACTTATTGTTGTGATTCTGTATCTAAATGGCTCCAAATGACAGCTGTCACATAAGCAACCCCTCTGCACGTAATTGTTTTTAACAAAGCCACATGTGGGCTGTGTTTCCATTTAATGACCAATGAATGTGATATTATGTCAGTCATTTTAATTGGTACATTTGTCCTTAATTTCTCTTAATATATTGGTGATAATTTGAATAATGGAAGGTTTAGGATAAAATAAAAAACTATACTATACTATAACTCAATACAGAATCTAATAAACCGTTCATGCAAAACAAAGGAAATTGGAGGTCTCTTTAAACAGTTAAGATCTTCCTCAGGTAATTAAGTTCTGGCTGAAGCAGTGGTCAAAGGCTTAAAGATAAAGAAGTTAAGTCAGATAAAAATGAGGAAGGTCAAAAATATGTTCCTTTGTTAGCACAGAGAAAAGAAGAAGTCAATTACATATGAGCGTCAGTCTAAGAAAATCACACTCTCCATCACCATTGTCACTCTCCAGTCAGATGGTAAAATATGGCGAGGTTTGTCCATAGAGAACATGACTATGTAAATCAACCTGATGCATCAGCAAGAAGTTCTGGCCAGGACACGCGAGTGACTGCTGCTATGCCTGGTGAGACAGAAAACCTTAACCTAACATTGTATTAACATTTAACCATAAAAGCAACATGGGTACAAATTTTAATTTTTAAAATGTATATTTCAGAAATTCAAGAAGTAAAATCAGTGCAAAAAAGCTGAGGAAAAATCAATACCGCTATGTTTTTTTCGTGCACATGTAAAAATATTATTGATCTGCTTTTATGTGAAGTCAGTTTATTCAGTCATTCTACACAGACCATTTACGTTCTATGTTCTTGTTTTACTTTGTTTAATTGACATGGTTTACTTCGAGTGTCAAGTATATGCTACATAATGGTTTATGGCAAGCTGGTCTGCACATGTCCTCACATTTAGTAAACCCAGCTCTCAGCTCAATGGTCCACTACAGTCCTCCCAAAAGGCCACAATTATTCAGATAACTGTAAACCTGCTTCTTGAAACTGTCCACTAGCCACTTATTTTGTGTGCATGTGTGTATAATTTCTCCACACAGGGAGAAAACTGTATAGACTGGTTGCTGTGAGCTTTGGACTCCTGTGTGTCCTACAAGCTGCTCTCAACATTTCCCTACGTCTCTGTGAGTCATTTTAAACTGTTTTTCTACTTTTACTCTGGTTCCCTGGACTTTTCTTTTGAAATTCACTTTTATCATAAGACGTATGTATATATGCGTTGTACATTCTTTTCATTCTTCCTGAGTATATTTTTTGGAGTAGGTGTTCTTGTATTTTTATTTTATTTATTATTTCTTGTATATTCTGTATGGGTGTGTGTGTGCCTTATACCTTGCTGCTGTAGAACAGAAATGTCCAAGTTTGGCATCAATAAAGTCCATCTATCTAGATCTAAAATATGACACTTCCTCTGACTGGTTTCTATTTGTCAAAATATAATTTTATCAGTGTTTAGATCACTTGACCAATTATAACATAGCAACGCCTCAGTAATATCCAGTTGCACAAGTTTGGGGTAGTTTAGAATCAGAAACGATCACGGGGCATAACAACACTAGAAATCCAACTTATTACTTTCAGATTAAAGAAGAAGAGGACGGGACTTTCCAGTTAGTTGATGCTTGCCCATGTGACAACTTTCAGATTGTAAACTTGCTTGTAGTCAAGTTCCTGTATGCATTAAATAACACATACTGTACAGATTTGCTTCTCTGGTTTGTTCCCCAATCTCCTCCTGCCCATGTGTCAAAGTGTCCTTGAGCAAGATGTTGAACCCCAAATTGCTAGAAGTGCATGTGGGCAAAATTGTTGGTTTAATGTAATGTAATTCTTGACACGAGTTCTCGAGTTCTGAAGCTTTTCTGCTCTTTCAGACACCTCTGACAGTAAGACAGCAGATATAGAGGTCTGTTGCACAAACCTGACTTGTGCGCTGAAGAGAGAACTGTTTAACGTTGGTAAGTATGAGGATGAAACTCATCATACCAGTAGTGAGAGCTTGCATCCAAAGGGACATTCAGTGCAATATTGGTAGTATATCACATGAAAACACAATACGTCTTGTCAATGCCAAACAGACTGACATGATGATTCACTGTTGAAAATAAGACTATACAGTTATACTGGGGTTTTGTTTTTTGGGCAGACACTGTACAATTTTATTAAACTCGTATTGCGTACACACAGATTATTGACTAAACACATATCACCTGGCCGATTAGATTTAAGTTAGGCCTAGTTGTTTGATTTTGAAAAGGTCTGATTCAAATATTTTTTATAGCTTTAAATTGAATGCATACCTTGCATTCAATTTTACTAAATCAATTCATAGTCGCTTTTTAAAATTGGTGAATTCATTATATCACATGATTTCCTAAATATTAATATTCTCTTTGTTGTTATTCATAACAGATCACTATTTCCAACAAGGATGGGTGTATTTCCATCCCAGCTTCTATTACATTTCTTCCAACAATAGCTCCTGGCAGGAGAGCAGAGCTGACTGTCTGCGGAGAGATGCAGACCTCGTGATTATAAACAGCAAAGAAGAGCAGGTGTGTGTATTAATGTGTGATGGAGAATGAGTTAGAGGTTAATAGAGACAAACGCAACAGAAAAAGTGGGTGTGGGTTGGATTTTAATCAGTTCGATTTCTATTGATAAGTGATTACTGATTTTCTCTCTAAACAAGGATTTCACAAGAAAATTCCACAAGCGCACATGGATTGGATTGAGAGAAACCAAAGGGAAGTGGAAATGGGTGGATGACACTGTGCTGAACAAAAGGTTTATAAATTCTCTTTTATTTACATTACATGAATGCTTCTGTTAGATGAATAAATAAATATAGAATGAATCACAGGGAACATTTTAGTTTTTCATCAGATGCTTCTTTAGTTGTGTTGTCTGTTAAAAGATTATTTGTTTTTTAGTCTCAGCTACTGGAATCCTGGGGAGCCAAACAATTTTGAAGGCAAAAAAGAGGACTGTGTCGAAATAAAGTTCCATGACGTGGAGAACAGTTGGAATGATATAACATGTGGAGATCAAAACTTCTGGATCTGTGAAAAGAAGATAGCTTCATAACTCACCATATAAAACCCTGAAACTGTGTCTATATGTAACACATTGATGACACTTTCACAATTGCGCATCACCAAATAAACTATGTGACATATCTTAACAGTCACACAGAAAAGGAAACTGGTACTGAACAACTTGGTACCAACACTGCAACTGAGAAAGCATGGGTCAGACTAAATCTGACTAAAGACAGAAAAGACAGAAATTTGCATTCATTTTTTACATCAGATTTAAAAATAGGAAAACTACAGATGAATAAATGCTTCCATGAAAATGCCTCCAATGCAAAAACAACAAAAAAGTGAACAAAATGAAATATAGTATATAAATGCAGCTCAGATTGACATTTTACAGGTAGACTCCAAAAAACATACAATCAGTGAAACTGTAATTAACCATGTTTTCTTTATTATATAACATATTTACCTTATTTTTAATTTCCATTTTATCACAGCTCACTCTCATAAACTGTGTGTTTGTAAATGTTATAAAGTATGCGACAGGTGTGCATGTTACATTTTTGTTTATAAATATCAGATCAAGATTAGTTTATGTGTAGGAAATGATGTAATCATGGTTTTCCTGTTTATGTGCTGTTTATACATCTGGTCCCAGCTGTAGAAGTAGGCCTGAGTATATGTTAGCTTAGATGAAATTACCGTATGCACGACTGTTAAACTGTTGTTTTTTTGCTCCTGTACCCAAAATGATTGTTGGGGGTGTGATATTCTCGTGGTGATAACTCATGCTTCAAGTCATCATTTCACTTCTTTTCACACTGCGTTAGCCTGTCTAACTCTGAACATTAGTTTTGAGAACTTACTCTTCGTCTTTCTTCTTGTCTTGGTTATAATTTATGGTGGTGATGATGGCGCAGTGGATATAACACATGCCTTTGGTGTGGGAGACCCGGGTTTGATTCCCACTGCAATACATCAACCAATGTGTCCCTGAGCAAGACACTTAACTCCTAGTTGCTCCAGAGGCGTGCCACCTCTGAGACATATCAATTGTAAGTTGCTTTGGATAAAAGCATCAGCTAAATATCATGTAATGTCAAATGCAACTGTGAGGCTTCACACCAGTCAGCAAATTCATGCAACACTGGACCATATTCAGTTTCATTTCGCTCCAGTAAACTAATCACAGCAGTATCATCTGCAAAGCTAGCTAGCTGACATGATCTACATCTGAGCTACTGAGCATGTGCGAGTGCAATCAAAGATAGTACAGAAGAAGAGGTCTCACTCTGTAGCTAAAACAGAGACCAGCTGAAAAGAGGATCTGCAGCGGTGAGCTGTGCAGTACAACAAAAATATGGTGTTTTTTGAAAATTAAACCATATAAACCTATTCTGGTACAACCTTAAAATACAATTATGAACCTGAAAATGAGCATAATATGGGCACTTTAAACCTTTTTTATTGTGATACTTCCATCAACTCCAAAACACCTTCATGCCAGCCTGGTTGTAAAGAACAGTTATTATATTCGTTATAAGTCAGGCCAGTCTCTTATAATCTACAGACTTGAATTGTTATCACATACATGCACTACTATGTTAAACACATTTAACAGCAACACACATAATGTGGCCAAGATCAAACAACAATTAAAAATCACAATGTTTTGTTGACAGTGATATCATCATATTATGAGAGTGGTCTACTCAGGTACTGTTGTGCTTTGAAAGTATCTTAAAGAACATTTGTTTCAACACTAAGATTGATTTATTTTGAATAAAAAGAGTAATGTGTGTACCTTGTTGTCATTGGAGTCTCATCCACCCATTTCCATATCCCCTCCGTCTCTCTGTCAGTCAGTCCAATCCACATTATCTTTTAGTATTGTCTTGTGAACTCCTTGTTTTTAAAGAGAGACGTACAGTAATCACCTAATATTTAACAAATGCCAGTCTACCATCATTGATGTATTAATTTAAAGCTATAGTGCGCGACACTTTTATATTAACAAACTCATTTGAATCTGTAGAGGAAACCGCACTGAGTTTGCAAGAGAGATAGCAAAGGCAAAAATGATGAAGTGTCAAAATTATAATTTGCGGAAAGGGTGGTGCTGTGGCAATCAGACTCATGTCAGAACCAGAGAAGAAGAAGCAGATACATATCAGTGCAGTTCTTAGAAAACACTGTCATACTTGGGTGGGTGAAACATGTTGAGGTTTGTCTTCAAACAATAAGCTGAGATGGACTATGAAAATCTGCCTTATACTAGGAGTAAGTAACATTAAGGTTGTTTGACAGCATCATACTTTTTGTAGCTTACTCTGTTTGGGTGCAGAATCAGGTACATAAAATGATAAAATTAGGCAACAGAGTACATATAACGTTCATTTTTTATCTATTTCATCTAGAGACAGTGTACAAGGAGTGAAATACAAATGGTTCACAGAACACAAACAAACCTGGCTGCCTAATAATAATAGTGTTTAAATATAGTGATGTGTTTTATTTATTTATTTATGCACACAGAGAAAAAACTGTCCAGACTGGTTGCTGTGAGCTTCGGAATCCTGTGTATCCTGCAAGCTGCTATGAATATTTCACTGCGTCTTGCTCTCTGTGAGTGATATTTCTCTCTAAGACAGAGACCAGGGATTGGAACTAAATTACAAACACAAGCTATGATAATCACTTGAGTGGTTTCTACATATGATCAGTGAATTCATGATAAAAACGGGTAGACCATTGGAGAGTATTATAATTACAAGAAAGCTGATATCATTCAGACCAAGCGAGAACAGGATGGGGCTTTCCAGTTTTGAGTTATGTTCATAGCATTTGCCTTTAAAATACGATGAAACTGGGCTCGTAGTGAGTCTAGTGTATACAGTTACAGACACAATCAGCGTTCAGATTTCTAAATGTGTTCACAAATAACAGATACACTTGCTTATATATAATGGACTGAAACAGTTTGTTGTAGAATTTAGTATGGATGACCATAAAACCGACTCAGTTTTAGGAGTAATGTATTGCAGGTCAAATTCGACACAGCCCCAGACCAAACGTATGCATACAGTACATAGGCTTCTACATATAGTTTGTAGCCTATAGGCTAGTGGCTGAAGGTGTGGGTGTTAACTACAGTAACACACGCTTATCTTTCTGCTCTTTCAGATTCAGATTCCGAAGCCATTATTAAAAATCTGACTGAAGAGAGAGAAGTTTGGAAGAGGAAGCTGAGTACCTTCGGTGAGTATGAAGACAAAACTGAATACAGCAATATCATAAAAAGGGTTTTCTACTTCCTATGACATGTTTTTTTTTTCTTTTACTGAGATGTGAAGGTTTTTTCAATTTTGTTGTCACAAACAGATAATTACTCCCAACATGGATGGGTTTATTTCAACCACAGTTTCTATTACATTTCTTCTATTGGCAAGTCCTGGCAAGAAGGTAGAGATGACTGTCAGCAAAGAGACGCAGACCTGATAATTATTAACAACAAAGAAGAACAGGTGTGTAAGAGAGCGAAATCGGTCTGTGAGATACATGAGAGAAAAGGTGTGAAATCAAATCAATGGACACTGAGGTGGAGCGTGGCTGAAATTGGTTATATTCATGTTTATTATTGTTTCTTTTTTCTTACTGTAAACAAGGACTTTGCAAGACAATTCAAACAGCGCACATGGATTGGACTGACTGACAGAGAAACAGAGGGGATATGGACATGGGTGGATGGGACTGCACTAAACACAAGGTTCATAAATTACTTTTTTTGTTTAAATTAATGATAAATAATGTAGTATTGCTATGTTACATCAATATTACTGAATATCCTTCATAAACTGAAAGCAGCAGCTCTCCAGTAGGTGAGTGAGGAAGGAATCCTGCAGCCATCTTTGATTGTTACATGTTATGTAGCCTATATTGAGGTGGAATTTATGAATCACTTGGCTTTTAGGGTAGTGCAAAGATTTTAAGCTAAGCCATAACATCACCGTACAAATGCATTTCAGTTCAGTAATGTGTTTGTATTTGTGATGAATGCTTTCTCATGCTGCAGTATCTGGCCTTTCTACTGCTGCTGGTAGAGCTTGGGTCACCAGAAATGTAAAACTATTGCAATGCTGACACAACTAGGCTATCTGACAAGACTTTACTGTAGTTAATATCAGTGTAATAAAAACACCATTAGTGTTTGATTGAGGTTTAACTTGGCTACATGCTCTTTGGTTGTGTTTTCTTTTATTTATGATTTGTTGTTTGGTTTCAGCTTCTGGCACACTGGAGAGCCCAACAACTATCAAGGCAAAGAGGAAGACTGTGGAGAAATAATGATCTACGATATAGAAAACAACTGGAATGATATGACATGTAAAATGCAAAACTATTGGATCTGTGAAAAGGTGGTGGCTCTATAACTCAGATTCCAAACCCACCAGACTGGTAATGGATTAGTTGCAGGGTTAGTGGCTCATCACCTTGAATACAGAAACACATAAACACATACAAGCCTTTGTAGTTTTTCTTTTTTTACATTCTGTCTATACACCTACATTCAATCTGTTTAATCGTTAGATTTTGTGTCAAGAGGTTTTTCATGCATAGACTGTAGCTTTGTAAATAAATAATTGCTACTGACTGTGTTGTGTTCAATACCACGTGTTCTGAATGAATTGTATTAATTCATGAAAAAGTCAGAATTAGATTTTTTATTTAAACAGGACCATCTTACATGCTGCAAAGCTCATTTGATTATCTTAAATGCTTTAAAGCCTGATTTATATTTGTCTATTAAGAGGTGACAGCATTGCATCGGTGCTGCATTATACAATATAACAACATCCATGACATGAATGTTTTACAAGCATAAAGAAATGAATCATGACATAGGAATTGTAAAAACTCTGCTCTTAATTTGCATTTGGCTTCATTTTATTTGCCCATTTAATTATTAGAGGTGCTACACCAAATAAATGCATTTTTATAATTTATTCTTTTGAAGGTCTTTGAAGGCTGTAGCCCATCCCAGCATGCATAAATATACTTTATGTAAATGAATGTATTTCTTGTGCACTTTCTTGTAAGATTGTTGATGTAATTTATCTAAAAACACCATCTGTCTGTGTGTGACTGTGTGCCATAACACAACTGCTAGCACAAAGATGTTTATCTCATAATTGTGAAATTTCCGTAAAGTTTTTATAATTCCGTAAGTCTTTAATTAGATATCCTGCATGTGAAGATAGTCATGACCTTTTAATAATCACTTCTGCTACTGGTGGAAAATATATGTTTATTCTTGAGAAACTGGTCTCACATCTCAATTTTCACATACTGTACTGTATCTAAATGTGTCTTGAAGGCTTTTTATTTCATGAGTGAGTGAGTGAGTGAGTGGGTGAGTGAGTAGGATATCAAGGATTGTAATACCTATGCTTTACTTGTTACTATTTTATTACAGTGCTAATGGGAAGACTGTTATTTATGTTCTTTATGACCGTTAATACTACACCTACATAATGCACAGTCCTAAATACATTTCTGACAGAGAACCTAGGGCAGGGTATTATTCCAGCACATTGCTGGTTGGCTTCTATGGCAGTGGATAAAATATAAAAGGCTTCTTACTTTTTGAAGGCGACTGTATGATTAAATGGGAATTCTAACTTTCAATCCTTACTATTGTGGTTGATTGCTTATAAAAATAATAAGTCGAAGGAAAACTAATATAGAAGACAATGTGGAGGTGAAGTACAAATTCATACTGGGCCAATGTAAAAAAACAGTTAAACATGTCTGCACACCTGTTTCCCCTAATTTTACTAAAAAGAGAGTCAAATGTTTAATTTCAAAACATCATCATCTGCAGACTAAAGACCAGAATAAATGTGATATACAGATAAACATAATACATAATAGACCAAATGATAGATGTAAGGTACTACATTCTACATACTTCAGGTTCTTTATTAATCATTGTTGTGCACGTGATTAATAACTTATTAAAAACCTTGCAACTTGAAGGTGTTGTTAATCATGGAGGTGTTGGACTATAATACTTTATAATACCCTTTAATCTGTGAAAGTGTGGAGATACAGTCTATGAGATGAAGTTGTTAATGTTTCCAGCCTTAGTATTATTATCAGTTGAGTTGATTAAAAGAAGAGGTATTCGATGCTCAAATGCTGCACATAGCTATTATTATTATTGCCTGCGTTATACACAGTAACCAGCAGAGGGCGGTACGCACTAATCAAAATGGAACTTCCGGAAACAAAGAACGAGCGTAACGTCCAATCAAACAAGACTTCAATTTGAAATGAGAGAGGATAGTTCCTTCTCCCTGAAACCCACAACAAACACCAAAACTGACCCAACTGTTCAGGCCAGGATTGGGGCTCTGGGTTATTCGAGACTCTATTTCAGCTAGTCAGAGGATTTTGAGCTCCATCGGCCTCTCGTCGACAGCTGTTTCATGGGAACCCAGGAGGGAGAGAGAGGTAAGTTAAGGCAACCGAGACTCTGTGCTCCGGTCCGGAGAAAGCTAACGACACGTAACGCTAACTTACAGCTAACGTTAGCTACCAGGTTATTGTAGCTTTCCTGTCGTCACCGAGCCTGTCATTACATGTTCATGCATATACTCCAGTGATACATTTTAATTTCAGGATTAAAGTTAGCTAACAGTTTAACATTCTTTGATAATGTTTCCGTTAACGTTAGCAAACAGACCGAAGTAGCAACGTTAGCTAACTAACGTTACTTTTGGGTAACTCAACCGGTAAAGTTGATGTAAAACACGTCAGAGATGATTTAAAGGTGGCAGGTAACCTGAAACAATAGCCGTTGCTTGCTGTTTTGTCATCCCAAATCCATGGCCGCCGGTATCATATGTTAAAAACGTAATGTAACGTTAACGTTATGCCATCCAAATCGGTAGCTAGTCTTTAACTGTAAGTTAGCTAGCTAAGATAGTGTAACGTCAGTAAGTTAGGTTATGGTGTGTATGAGACAGGGAGACGGCTCCCCGCTCTCAAACTTAAGTTTGCCGCGGATGGGCACTCATGATTGAATTAACATTATCACCCCTAGAGGAGGTAACGTTACTGAACCTGATTTGTGAATAAATGACAATGGCAATTTTATTTATAAAGCACCTTTTAATTGCACGTAAACGCAACGTGCTTTACAATAAAATACAATATATAAAATATAAGCATAAACATGAGAACCAAGCATGAACAACAACACACACACGCTGTAATTAACCGAAAGCCTGAGAGAATAGTTACGTTTTGAGTTTGTTGTGATGGACTTCAGGTCATTAGGCAGCTTGTTCCAGAGAGCAGGACCACGGTAACTGAAGGCACCATCACCGGACCGGGATCTAATTCAGGGTACAGCTAGAAGATCTTTGCCTGATGACCTGAGAGGCCTTAACGGGTTATGATCAGTGAGCAAGTCGGAGATGTACCGAGGAGCTAAACCATTAAGTGCTTTATAGACTTTTAGCAGGATTTTGAAGGGGATTCTGTATGTAACTAGTGAATGTAGTGAATGAAAATACATGGTTCACTGATGTCTCCTTTACCACGTGTTCTGTTAACTCTTTCATTACTCTATTTTGGCTTAATGACTTTACTATTGGAAATGAACATGACTTTTACCTTTTTTTCCCCCCCTACAGATTGGGTAGATGTGGCAAATGATCTTCTCAGTAAGTGTCCCATAAACCTAAGGCTGAGTAAACTGACGGACTGTGATGCAAATGTTTTCATTGCTCTGTATGAAAACATCTTGGGGGAGAAAGTTCCAGGTGAGAGCAAGCTACAGATCAACCAAATGTCAACACAATTGGGTAATCTTGCAACGGAAAATAATTTTTTTTCACTCTGTTATTATATAGGTACACACACACACACACACACACACACACAGAGGCACAACAGAATTGCATAAACAGACTTATACAGATGCATTATGTATGGAGAGATGTCAAAGCGAGGGGACTGCTTCACAGGATGAAGCCCTGACAAGTTGGGGGTTTGGTGCCTTGCTCCCGGGCACCTCGGCAGTGCCCAGGACACAACCTGGCACCTCTCCATCTACCAGTCCACACTCCGTACTTGTACCGTGCAGGGACTTTAACCGGCCAAGTCACAGAGTGCCAAGTAATAATGCCAAATATTCTCAGTTTCCAGCTTCTCAGTTGTGATGATTTGCTGTTTTTATTTGTCTAATGCAATAATAAACTGATTATCTAAAGATTTCGAAGTGTTAGACGGACAAAACAAGCAATTTAATTTTTCGTTGCCTGACAATTGATTCATATAGCAAATTATCAGCGGAGTAATTATTGAGGAAAATGTTGATCAGTGTTTTCCAAAGCCCAAGATAACATCCTAAAATGTCTTGTTTTGTCCACAACTCAAAGATATTCAGTTTACTATTATAGAGGAATGTAGAAACTAGAAAATATTCACATTTAAGAAGCTGGAATCCGATTAATCGATTATCAAAATAGTTGGCGATTAATTTAATAGTTGACAACTAATCAATTAATCGATTAATCTTTGCAGCTCTAAATTTAAATTCTAAGGCCAAAAACACAGAAGGATAACAAGCTGTGAGGTTTGAGTTTAGAGCATGATCTCCTGAGTGTGCTTAGCATGTCAGGAATGCTTTCTAAGACCATTAAAAATGCCATCATGAGACTGTTAATGTCGCTGAGCTCTTTCCTCATTGTTAAGTACAGGAAAGACCTCAAATGAAAGCCCAAAGTGTTCAAGGAAGTGTGTGAAAGTTGTTGTTGCTGTAAGTTTGACATTGTTGTGTGCGTTTTCATTGTTTCTGTGGTCTCATATAAAAGCTTCGTTTTTTCACATTGGTGTGTATGTATTTGTTTAGATTATATTGCAGCGCCATGCAGTCAAGAGGATGACGCCCATAACGTTCAGTCTGTGATTGATTCACTCTCCCTGGATTACCTTCAGATCAGTCTCTCACACATTACAGGTATAATAAACATGTTCACTCTTCACAACAATATTGATTAAGTCATGTGCATGTAAAAGAGAAGAGCAACTATTATCAACTGTTACATGCATAATTTTAACTTGGATCGACTTAAGATTCACCACAAAGTCATTTTATTTTGGGCTGCGTGGCCCAACTTCCTGAAGGGGTATGCAGAAACACAAGGACAATAACAATCTCCTTTTTTGTTTAGCAATAACACAGATGAGTACTGAGTATAATGCTGAGACTGGCTGTGTGTTCCCAGGAGAAAATGTTGTCAGAGGGGACAAAGAGTCTATCAAGAACCTCCTGGAAATCTTCGATGGCCTCCTAGAATATCTCAAGGAGGAGATAAGCGAGGAGTCACAGAATGGTGGTAGGCAGAATAATTCAGTCAAGATGACAGATAATATGCATATCTATCATTAACAACACTTTTACGCACACAATGGCTTTAATGGCAAATTGGTACCTTTTATACTTTTTAATTACATTTAAGGCTTCATAATGTATCAAAACTTTCCAAAATGATTTTTGAGGATGAAGATTCTGCTTCAGTAATTAAAAAAAGCCACTGACATGCTATTGTTAATTACAAAATATTACCAACACTGATAGTTTTATTTTACAGATATTGGGGGAAAAAACACATCAGAACTAGTATAAATCATCTAAACATATTTCATCTTTGCCATTAACATGCAGTTCTTATCATTTAATGACTTTGCAGAGCAGTGGCCAGAGGGCCATATTTGTGGCAGCCTTTAGCATCTGGTATTCTCAGTTTGACAGCTACTTCTCCTTTTTACTGACTGAGACACAAGTCTCTGTTTAGGTGAGATTGCCTGTTTGTCCTTCAGCTTCAACAGGACATAATGTGTCCTATACCCAGTTTAAGCTGGTGCAGGTTTTTATAGGGAACAGTAAGCTCTCTTCGTTTGGCAGAGCTGAGTATGCCTTTGTGAGAGTATGCCGTCCCTCAGACTGCTGCCAAGCAGCAATTAGTAGTTAATGACTGTGTCTGCACTGCACAAATGATGTGAGTTTCTAAAAGCTGTTGTGACAGTGGGTACAGTGTAGTGTCTATCTTCAGTGTCTAACAATGACAAGTTGTGCTTCTGCTTTAAGTACTTATTTTGAGTTTACTTTAGTGCTCAAAGGCCTCAGTTGTTGGTCTGGCTTTTTTGGGATAAGTCTTTTAGGTCTGTCTTTATCTTTTTTCGACAGTGAATTTCCACTGCAGTGTATTGCCATTCTGTCAGTCAACTAGTTGAATTAAAGGTCCTATGTGTTTGTTCCTCTTTAAGATTCCATGGAGGTCATTACATCTTGTAATCACAAGTATTGCTTTCTCTTTGTCATGTCTTTTTTCAGAGGAACTGAATGACAGTCTCAATGAGGATGTGCCTGGTGAAACCAAGGAGCCAACAAGCTGCAATGCCACAGAGCACAAGGAGACTAAACTGGAGGGAGCTTCTTTGTCTTCCAGTAGAGCGTAAGAACTGGTCATATTCCCCAAACACTAAGAAACACATATTGTACACACGATGAATGATACATTATGAATGTTTGTTTTATGTTTTAATCATGGTGTTATCTTTACTCAGTGGGCTATAGCATAGCACGTTTGGTTTGACCTCTCCCATAAACCCAAATATTGCTGACAGTCAGGTTTGTTACACATGAGTGCGATCATGTCATTCAGCTTCAGAGCAGATCCGGGCTTTACATCCCGTTGACACAACAGCCAGTTAGGCTAACCTTCTAGCAGTAGTGTAAATATTAAATATTAAGAGATTAGTGTGTCACTGTCAGACATATAGGGCCCTATTTTAACGATCTAAGCGCACGGTGTGAAGTGCCTGGCGCAGGTGCGTTACATGTGTACAAATCCACTTTTTCTATTTTAACAGCGGAAAAAATGGTTTGTGCGCCAGGGGCATGGTTCAAAAGGGTTGTACTTAGTGTCTTAATTAATCGTTTTGGGCGTAACATGCAATAAAACCAATCGGAGTGTCATCTCCGATTCCCTTTAAAAACCAGGCGCGTTTGTACCTTGGTGCATTGCTATTATGATGGCGGATTTGCTAAGCAGGAAGGAGAGATTTTTAGGAGAAGAAACTGATCTGCTCGTACGTGAAGTGAAAGCATGTGAGCAGATCATATATGGCACAAGCACTAAGCCACCAAAACTCCACACAGTGAAACAGGCGTAAAATAACAATGAAATTCTGCGTTACTGGCTTTAGACCAGGTTTTTGTTGGTCACTGGCGTGATCACTTTCCGCTGCCTCAAGATAGCAATATGCCAAGAATGCACCTGAACATACCTCACTGTAAGACCAGCACGCCCATGGGCGCAGGTGCATTTGCTATTTAAACGACGGGGGGCGCTGGACGGGAAATTGACAACTGCGTCGGTCTTAAACTAGCAAAGGCACTTGCGTCGGGCTTTGCGCTGTGCTGCGCCGGGTGCAAGATAGGGCCCATGGACTCAAACTCTTTTTTTTTTTTGGGGGGGTGCATGTTGTGTATTTATTCATACCGTACATTATTATGTTCCTGTTTTGGAGTCTGTGTCTGAATAGCATTATAAAGCTGTTGAGTTATCAGTGAAATAATAATTTATGTACAAGCAAAGGCTTTGTGGCTTATAACAGCACCCCTGTCATGACCTAATCTTATAGACAAGGCTTAGATCTGAAAAAGTCACATTTTAACATGCAATAATGATTTTTATGCCTTTGGTTCTATGTACTCATTGACTTCATTTTTTTTTGTTTTTATCTGTCAGTTCCACAGTTTGAATCAGTTATGGTTTAACGAATTTAGAGCAATATCAAAGTCAACATCTATCATTTAAATATAAAGTACTTGTGTGAAGATTTGGTAAATAATATCATGTCTCATCGTTCAGGTCCACTGTTCATTCCAGTAAACATTCCCTCCATACCTGGAATGCTGAGGAGGTGGGATCAACTAGTGAGATCATTGGGCTGGGAGTCTCTGCACGCACATTTACAGCCAAACAAGACGGTAAGACACAAACAAAGCCCATCTTTACTTACTGTGTTTGGGCAAAATGCCTTGTTGTCTTTATGCATACAAATCAATGTATTCTTTCCCTCTGATTTTTCAGATGTTTCGTGATTAATATTAAATTAACATAGTAAAAGATTTCTCAAAATGTTCTTGCATTTCAGCTTGAAACAGTTTTACGCATTTGAGAGAACATAAGTCGTTTAATGCATTGATTAATGTTGTTGATTTAGTTGTCAAAGTATACAGTAGTTACCTGATCTGTCGTGTGGTCGTTGCTGCAATCCATAAAGATATTCTGAGACAATTTAGTATGTATCAATAATCAGTGTTTGGCAGGCTGGGCATAACCTTGTCTACAAATCCAAAAGAATTACAGTCATATGTCTGCTCTGTCACATCATGTTGCCTGCAGGTATCATTTATATTTGTATTCCTTTATTGTTAAATTACATTTTTTAAAGGTTAGTTTTTGGCATTTTCACCAATCGTAGACAAGGCATTTTAACATGTAAAACAAACTATTTTGATGTATTTGGTGCCAAGTACTCATTGACTTCAATTCCACAGTGTGAACCAATTGGTTTAATGAATTCAGAACCAAACCGGTAACGTTGCAGTTATGTGGAATGTTCTGTAACCATTCGGCTACCAAGGCACTCCATCATTAAGGATTTTAACTTGTAACTGAGATAACTTTCAATAAATCTCATGATCAATCTGCAAGGACTGGCTGTCTCTCCCAAAACCTCAGATGCAGTCACCACCTCTGATCCTTTGGACGCGCAGAATGCTCCACTGACTGAACCGCTGCCTTCAGCCATCGCTTTGCAGCCACCCAGTCAGAGCAACACCCTCCACAGACCCGACACAGACCCACACTCGACAGTTGCCGGCTTCAGCCAAGGGCATGCAGGGGAGGAAGCCGCTCCTGTAACTACAGAGGTAGCCATATAATTCAATATGATTAGGATCAATTGTTTTACAGTCAATTTACCTCTTATTTGCATGCAACATAAGGACATGCAAACTTTATCTTTCCCAAAGTTCTAGAGTCAATGAGATATTACTGCAATGCAAGACTGTCTTTCTGTCACACACACACTTTCACATACTCAGACTTCCTATTTTCTTTTTTTTCTTTTTTGAGTCCAGGACAATATGGGAAGGATAAGTGTATGCTGACTCATTCAAAATGGCTACATGTATTTTACTATTTAGACTTCCTTACTGACTGAATACTGTACTAACAATCAGTTGCCAAACCTCTGAAGGACAATCTCAAGTGAAAGTCTTTTGAATGCCTGCTGTCCATTAGCTTGGAAGAGACACATTTTCTATAAATGGGTTTATTTTATGGCTCAACAAGTGTACTGGCCTACAACCATGCCCAACCACACCCTCACTGTGTGTGACTCGGCCTCAGCCTAAGCTTTTTTTTAAGATTGTTTTATGTACCTAAACCAAACCCTGATTTGAACCAAGTATGCCAACAGTTTAGCAAGTCTTTGTTAGTAATTTAGGCAGGTGAACTTTAGTCAACTTAATGCCACTTGACACAGCACACTAAACTACAAAGTTTGCTGAACATTTGTTGTTTTATTGAAATGAGTCTTGCTGATGCTTTTGTGTAAATCCAAACTGGATTATCAGAGTGAAGTGATATTCACTGTCCTGTTAGTTGACATCCTAACTATGTATTATTGCAATTATAGTCTAGCTAGCCACAGCTTTTGACGAACAGTGTGATGATTTAAGAAATGGCAGAGCTTCTGCACTGAATCTGGCTTTTTGAGTACTGGTGGTGCTGAGGAGTTTAGTCTTGGCTAAGTTCTGTTTTTTAACAGTTTACTGATCATTAAAAGCCTATTGATAGAATCAAAGAAAAGTCTACAACCCAAGGGAAAGCGGTACCTTATTCAAGATATGTTGAAAAAAAAAAAGTGTCATAGGGAAAACTGTCCTTTTCTAACAGAGACCGATTTACAGACAGAAATTTACACACACACACACACACACACACACACACACACACACACACAGCTTAACCTATGGCCCTACTATAACAGAGTAAACAACTACAGCCACGCAGCTCAGAAGATTTGCGCCTTCTTCCTTTGGAGTGACTGACTTTATTCATCACCATCAACAGTGTCAATATGTTCTAAATGTCTTGTCTGGTGATTAACGTTTCTCTCATTGACGATTTTAGAAAATGGACATGTATGAGCTGCAGGTTATATTCAGTACTAAACTGTGTCCCTCTGTAGTTAAATGTTAATGGTCTCTGCTTGTCTTCACAGTCATTTCTTTCTTGCTCTTTTCCCCCTCTAACTTTCTCACCATCCTTCTCACACAGATCTCTAAACCGGAAGCTGAGACAGTTGTTACCAATGGACTACAGTCTCCTCTTTTCCAGTCTCCTGGTGAGTAAAACAAATGTACCTTCATTCTTCAGATCAAAATGTCAAGTGGTTTAACAGTTTGATTTCTTGAAATCTGTATCACAGATCATGGGATAAAAAGAGCCTGCTAGCACTTGATTGGATTGATGGTTTTGACTGAATGTTGGGAGTTGACAGTGCATCTCCAGGGCAGCCACCAAATCGTACTTTGTATCTGCTTTTACTCTTGTGACGGCCAACAAGTGAAAATCCCCCATCAGAGTAAAGAGTAACTAGTTCTCAATGTCGTGTTTTGCTCAATTTCCAGCCGCGAGTGAGAAGTCTTTGTCCAGTCAGCAAAGAGCCAGGACAGAAGTGGAGGGGGAGACACTAGAGGTAAGAGAGCAACAGGCCTTCACTTGTACCAATTTTACAGCAACATCGAACCCATGCAAACACGTTTGGATCCTTATTGTTTTAGTTTTGGGTCATCTCCAGCAACCCTTGTAAACAACCCAGCTGAAGGTCAGGTTTGGACCGATGTGTGTAACACTGGTTGCTCTGTTAAAAAGGGTGAAAATAAGATGATAAATTGACATATAGTGACATACAGTATACGCTGGTCTAATCTGTCCAGTCCATTCTGATGGAATTTCTAAATAAAAATAAAATTCAGAAAAAAACCCATTTGATATGATCTTCCAAAATATAATCACATTTTCTTTTTTCATTGGCTCATTTACAGCCTTTCTAAATCAACTTATTAAATAGATTTTCTGTGCATTAGTCATAATTTAATGTAAAATGAAATGTGAAATATGTTTGATTAAATTGATTATCATATTGTTCTATCGACCCTGCTAATGTATCCGTCAGATCCTAGTTTATTCATGTGTTTTACTATTCAAGCCTATCCTGTGCCAAAGCCATGTATGTATCCATGTTATTACGGGTGAATGGATTAATTTTAATACATAAATACCATGCTCTTATTGCTTCGCCTCTTTCTTGTTTTTATTTTATTTTATTTATCTGTTTTACTTTATGTGAACCAAATTTAACGTTGTTCTCTTTTTGTCTGTCAGCCGACTAATGGGGGTCCCAGGAGGGTTTTGTTCCGCACCAAGCCAGATGTGCTCTTCCTCACCCTGCAGGATGAGATGGCGGTCACAACCCCTTCTCCACCAGACACTGAGGAGGAAGAGCAAGATGAGGAAGATCTGAGTTATAAACTAAGACAACTGAACAGAAGGCCATATCACAGAGATAGGACAGGCCTTAGGTAAGACAGTAGAAAAGCTGCAGAATAAGGAATAGAATGCCCTTGATGAAATGATCATGTTTGCAGGGACAATGTGGTATTACTTATTTTCTGACTGTCTCTGTGTCTTTATGGTGTCTTTGTGATCGTCTGAACAGTAGCAGGTTGGAGGAGGAAGGGTTGGGCGAGCCTCTGTCGTATCGCAGACAGAGGAACAAGCAAACAGAAGAGGAGCTGCATCACATATCTGAGAACCTCTGCCATCGGCTTGAGGAACTGGATCAGGTGTGTGTATGTGTTTTGTATAAGGTCCCAACATATTCATGAATGTTTTGTATCCAAGCAAAAGTGATTTTAAACCTTTTTGCATGCGTGGGTCTGTTTTGTTGGGGGTGGGTTAGAGTATGCTTACCTACTCTGTTTTCTAAATGTCGTTAAGTCCATGTAGTTAAGGCCAACTCAGTGAAGTTTAAACTTTATTTCAACTGGATAAATAAATAAACCCAGGAAGTCCTGGCTACATACTCCTTTTAATAATTAATAAAAAAAATATTTTACAACCATTAGAAGATTTAATGTGTGCACATGACATTTTTGTATTTGTCTATTATACCGTTTATGCTTACAACAATGAGTGATGTTGAATTTCCGTAGATGCTCAAACGAGTTCTAGGTGAAAGTGGGGAGTCCAGTGAAGTCAGAGAAGAGGACAAGCAGTCCCACCACAGTGACAGCATCATGGAGTGTCGCAGGACTCCCAGACAACACACGGGTAAATACAAATTATGGCTAAGTAAACCCACAGTTAAGACATTCATTATCTTTAAAGAGCCGCTGATACTATAAAATAAATTGTAACATTTATTAGTTTCAGGAACACCTGACGCTGAATCCACCCACCAGACACGCTCCTTATCCCCCTCCCCTCCAAGGGCCCCTCGATCCGTTCAGGGACAGTTAGAAGATGCCATGGCCGAAGCAATGAGTCTGGATGATGGGAGACAATCCAACCTGGCAGCTTCTGATCATTCATGGCGAGGAGAGCTACACCACAGACCGTCTCACAGAAAACATGGCAAGGTATTACCATAGTTATTGTTTTCTTTAGTGCTTTCCCTTTTAAATGTACCGTATAAAATATACTGACAGTGTCCAAACTGGCTGTAATTTGCAGACTGCTCAATATATGTAAATGTTAAATTGAAGCCGGACTTAAAGGATTGTTAGCAGTAATTTAGGGACAATTAAGACTTAGTTGAGTGGTTATGTGTCGGTCTGAAACTGCCTGTAAATGTAAATGCAGTTCAAAAACATCTTTGATTTAAAGCTGAAGTCATTGATTTCTGTATGTCAGATTTTCTATCCTAAGCGTTTCTTAGATTGAGCCAATGTCATGTTTGCTAGCTAATTAACTTTAATTTGTTTCTCAGTTTTATTTCACCTGGATTTAACATGGGTTGTACATTTTAAACAAGGAAAAATAGATCAAGACATTGTGTATTTGCTTGCTTTTCAATTATTTCTCTTCTTTCATCACTCAAATTACAATCTGTTAAAAATATATGTTCAGATTAAATTAATTTGCTGCTGCTCTGGTTCTATTCATCATCATGTTATATACCTATAAAATAATAAATGAGTCTCTCTCTTTCAGTATTTGGAGAAAAAGGCCTATGAGGAGGAGTTGAAAAGATATGAAGACAAAGAGCGAGCGGATCTAGACAAGGCCCGCCTTAAAGCTCAGAAAGCCGTAAGTCAGCAGTACCAATACGATAAGGACCCCTCTCAACCCTTTTTCTACATCACATCCCTGTTTGTTATTAAAGTAGAACTTTGTCTTAACAAATAAGCCTTAATCATGGAGGAAGATGGGGGCAAAAATGGAAAATATTGTGAATTACTAAGTGCCTTTGACTGCTCTGTGTCTGTCTGTGTGTGTGTGTGTGTGTGTGTGTGTGTGTGTGTGTGTGTGTGTAGGAGCAACAGTACAGAGAGGCCATACTAAGGGATGTTTCCGAAGTCCCCAGACTGTCCCTAGCTAGAACAAAGGCCCCATCGTCACCATCCGGTGACCCCATCAGGTCACATCGTAACACACAAACCACACCAGGACGGAGAAGGCAGGTGGCCCCCAGGAAAGCTCCATCAAGTAGGTTAAGAGTTGTATATTTACCACGTGGATCTTTGTTATTTTTCTAGGTATTATAATTATTAGTATTCAAAATGCTTTTTTCCACAACACAATGACACCTTACGATATTTCAGTGTATTTCTTCTCACCACATACTAGCAAACAAAACTATGCTCATCACCTCTTTTACTGCTTTACTCTAATTGTGTTCCTTGTTAGCAAGTTCAATGTTATTACTTTGGACTGAAGCTTCAACTCAACAGAACACTTCACAGAATTGTTTGTCATCAGCAAGCATTTCCAACTGCAGAATGATGCACCTTAAGGCACATCTTAAACTGGGCTCATGCCCAATCTCAGACTCAAAAGACAAGAGTTTACATTGGGCTCTTCAGATATCTAATGGGTCTTGTGACTCAGACTGAGGATTCAGAAATGCTTGTATTATTAAGCTGTGATGACTGAACCTTGGCATTTACAGACACCTTGTTCGTTGGCTTTAGTTTCTTGTTACGAATGTCCATATTTCTAGCTTCAGGCTGGTTGGCCCACTTGCGTTGATAATTGCAGTAGTAACAGCTCTGGTAGACTATGAAGTAAGGACTGCGAGTGCGTTTTATACAGCGGCAGTTTCTGTCGCACATCGGGCAGTTCTTCATCAGCTGCAGAATAGCCTCTTCATCCACAATGTGCTGCAGAGTTGGTCTGTTTTGGGGGCAGAAAAGAGAGCTGAGAAATGATAATGACTCAATTGTTGTATAGAGCATGGCTAGAGCTGGAAACATACACAAGTTGCCACTATGGATACATTGTTGCAGGTGCAACAGTGCTGTTTAACCTGCATCACTGCAACTAAATGGGGTATAAGTAAGCTCTGAAGTATTATACTGTATCACAGACTGTGTGCCTTTATGTTAAGCTACATGGTTTACTTAACACATTAGGGAAACCTGATCAAAGTTATTTGTTGACTCACTTCTCCATGGTTGCAGTGCATGTCTCTGGGACATTTGCTTGAATGCCTGTGAATTTAAAAAAAAAAAAGTCAAAACAATCTTTTAAGTTGAAAGTAGTTAGTCCTTTTCAAACCTTTTTTAAAACCAACAAAAAAAATCTGAATTTATAATAGAGTGGACTCTATTGGACAACTTTTAGGACATCAGCAGCTGGACAAACTGTCTTCACCAGGCTGAGGAACATAAGAAACGTATTGGACAAAAATAGTTTGAGTAGTACACAGCAAGAAGACTCACCTGTGCTTCTGACCTGGCCAGGTGACCGGTCCATTACTGCCCAGGTGCCATGCAGCTGTAAAATACCACACATCTGGTTGCAGTCAACATTGTAGTCTTTAACTACTACAAACAGAAAGTAGTATGGCAGGGCACTAAAATATCCCCCCACTAACCGTGCTATCTACTGCATACCCACATTTTTATCTTAAAAGGCAAAATTAGCCACCTTGTATGTGGATGTCCAATTAGTGTTGAAAGTTAGTGTAGTCGATTGGAGCAATAACGTTACACACACAGTGGCAGTACTGGCAGTTTGTTCTTCAGTCTACGATGGCAGTGTAAAAATAATGATTAGCAGTTGTACCTGTAAACCATCTCAGTACGAGCAGACACAATAGGGACTTTTAGCTATGCATTCATTGTAACCAACGTTAGCTAAAATCTGCTTGCCTCCATTTGGTCTTGCTTCTCCCGGGGCTCTCCCTGGCCACGGCCGATATCGACAGTGGGCACAGCAGAAGTCTTCAGCACTTTCTTGATGGTACATCCCAACATCTCTGACTTCATGTCCCTAATGTAGTCCTCTTCTGCAAAATGCCAAGAGCATACCCGAAGACTTCCCAGTACTTTTGTCGGTGTGTTCTCGTCATATTTGGGGTGTTTTATCATTCGGAGCCATTGTGTACACCGTTCAACATCTGTTGGTAATCGGTGGTGGCTCACGTCTACTCGCTTCCCTCTCTTCTTTTTGAGGCTGCATCCAGGCACCATACAACCTTGAGGCATGTTTGTTGTCGATACAACTTAAAACGTTATTTCAAACGGCTGTCTTGTAGACAGCCGTTTGAAACGCACCCCTCCACGGCACGAGCTACCGGGTTTTGGAAGGACGGACACACACACACACACACACACACACACACACACACACACACACACACACACCTTACTAATCTCAATCATCATGCCTAAACCTAACCAACGAAAGCAACGAGTACTAGCCAATCAGAGACAGGGTTGGGAGGGTCATCCCTTCGCCATCCTAGGAAACGCAATTTTGCTTTGGGTGAATAGGTTAGCGTCAGTGAAGCAAAACTCGGCCGTCATAGCACGCAGTGAATAATGTATTGCTTCAACTGACTAGCTACATCTACCTGACAACACTGATTGGACATCCACATAAAAGGTGGCGACACACATCCACACAGGTGGTGCATCCTCATTACTCCAGTTTATCTAACCTAGCAGCTAACATTAGCTAGTCAGTACTTCTGTTGTTACTGTTAAAATATGTGGAAATGCAATCAACTAAATTTACAGTTTCAATGAAGGTATACCTACAGCTTCACTGCAAAAGGCTCGACTTTAGCAACAGCAAGCAAATAAAGTTTAGTGTTGCACCTCCCACGCCTCGTTTCTACAAACGAACGGCTATTTTACAATTCCGGTCTAGTAGATCTATGACCTAACAAATTCACACATTACCTCATCCAGATTTTCCGCAACAGGTCTCTCGGCTCTCGGTACAGCACTTTTCTTGAGGTGATTTTTTCTGGGAGGGTTGGAGGCTCTTAAGGGTATCATGAAGTCGTCCTTGTCGAAATGGTTACTGCAGACGCGGTAGTCCTTCTCTCGCAGCGTTTTTACCGGTGTTTCGACATCAACGTGTAATACGACCAGCCACTGCTTCAACGTATCACTGTTCTGCAGAGGAAGTCTGTGAAAACTTTCCGGATTGTAGTGTTTCATCTTCTTATCGCAGCCGGGAAAAGCACAAACGCGGACCATTTTCTTCTCTTCTCTCCACTATGCACACGTACTTCCTCACACACCTTCTGATTCATTCACATGGATGTATTAAGAGAAGCTGGCCAACATCACTGAACGGAACACGGTGACATCTAAATGGTGACCAGGACACTTCTTTATTTGAACAGCCCGTAAAAACACAAGCACGCACCATCCTTGGAGTCTTTAAAAAAGTGAATTCTTCTTCTCTTTTTTTTTAAATAGCTGATGGCAACTTGCGTTAAGGTGCATTACCGCCCCCTACTATGTTGGAGTGTGGTCCAGAGTTATTTACTTAGTAAATAACTTAGAGTCCAGTGTAATATAGTACATTTTACTATATTACACTGGACTCTAATTTCTTTCAAATAATGGAATTTTCTCTCTAACCCAATGCCAAATACATTGTTTAGACTAAGTTCTTCCACTCCAAGCGTCCTGATTTCCTTCTTTAATGTTTCTTGTTCTCAGAGTACTTTGTCAGTGAATGATTACATGCTCCACTGAGTCCTCTTTGGCAGTGCTCACGTAATCCTGAGGGATGTTTGCTTTTTAAGTGCAGTGTTTTATTAAGTCTAGTATGTCCTACCCTCAGCCTTGTTAGGATGTTCTCCTCCTCGGTGCTCTTTTTAGCTGTCCATCTCGCTGTACAGCATAAACACGTCGTCCTGTGTTTCCTGAATCCCAACTACGCTGAGGTTTCTCTTGGTTATTCCTTTTGCTTCAGATTTACTGAGTGAAATGTTCATGATCTCATGTTTCAGAGCCTGTTTTGCTAATGCATCCACACTTTTATTGCCCTTATTCCCTCTGGGAGCTGGTATACACATACATGTTATCAACATTTAAATATCTTTTAAAAATCTGTACAGTTTCATTTATCTCATTAACAATATCCTGCCTACTGAGAGCATAGACTGTATAAAACTAGACTGTGAGATGTAAATGAGTGCAATGACATTGATGACCACAAATCTGTACAAAGAATAACCTTTTTCATTAGTAACTCTTCTATCCACTGTAATTGATCTTTTAACAGAGACTTTTAAGACTGGTATACTAAAAGCAAATCCTGTGCTCCTTCTATTAGAATCCTTGGATCCATCAGTATGTCTTTAGCTACTTTCTCACTGCTCCTTGCAAAACACTCCCGTTTGACCCTCTCTCTCTTCCAACTTGATTTCAGTCTGATCTGGCAACAGCACTTTCTAATAATAATGATAATACATCCGATTTTATATAGCGTTTTAAAAGCCCCCCCTCTCCCTCTCCAGTGAAGGTGAAGGAGAATGAGCTCCTCCCTGTGCTCCTGGAGGAATTGCCCCACCTTCACATCTCCCCCCATGCCCTGGGTCAGATGTGGGAGCAGCAGATGCAGCAGGTGGACAGACTGCATGCCCTGTCATCCCCTCACAGCCAGCGCCGCAGCAAACTCTCCAGCCAGGTAGGACCGCGGCGACCAGCTCTGCTCATGTGTGCGTCTGACATAAAAAATCTGGAATGTGTGATTTTGTGGATGGATGGATTGATGAATATGTAAACGCCTGCTTGTCTGCCAGGTGGAGGAAGCACAGAGGAAACATGACCTACTGGTGGAGATAATCCGCAAAAAAGCAGGACCACAACAGGCGCCTGGTGAGCATCAACACATAAACGCACATTCAAAAGGTCCCGTCAGAAGTGACCTTACAATGGATGTTGAGAGTGTAATCACATTACTTAAACAAGTACACAACACTAGGCACACACTGGCATGCACCCACATGCAGACGGACTTTACCTGCCTGTTCTGGACACAGCATTCGGCACACCAAGCTGGCCAGTTACAAGCTTAAACATGTTTATCTCCCAGAGGGACTTCAAAGAGCGTATCCAGCAGCAGAAGTCGACCCAGAACAGACTGAGGGAACAGAGGCAGCAGATAGCACGCGCCAAGAAGTACCACAGCGACTACCACGTCCAGCACCGTGCCCGCCTGATGAGGGCGCGCACCAAGGAGGAGAGGGTGGGTGGTGAAGGCCATTCATAACTTGGCATTCCAGTTCGAGGACTAAGAAAGCAACTAATGATTACCTGAATTCAATATTTATCTTTTCATCTTTTTTAAAAAAAATTAATGTATTATGCAGTGGCCAAGTATTTGGTGTCTGCCCAACTACCGTGTAACACTGAACACGACTAACGTGGCAAGCCTGATTTGTGGTTGTATATATGTGTGTGTGTGTATAGATGTTTCGCCAGCTGTTTGAGGAGGGATTGGAGCTACAGAAGGTCCGGTTGAGAGAGCAGAAAGCCTACGCCAGGGAGCAGCGGCTGGAACATCAGAGACGACACCAGGACCAGATCAAGTCCATGGAGAACTACTACAAGGACCAAGTAGGACACACACACACACACACACACACACGGGCCTATATAAGAACCAGGAAGTCGCACACATTTTTTGTATTGTTTTAAAAATGGAGCTATAATGTGCCTACTCTCTTTCAGTTTTTACTACTAGCTGAAAAACTTTCCCAAGAGCGGCAGGAGATCCAGGTTCGGAAAAAAGCTCAAGAAAAGGTAAAAAAAACAAACAACTCTTAAACTACTTATTACCGCTGTCACAAAAACTCCTAAAATTGTAACAATTTTAGTGAAGAACCTTCACTATTCCCATTGTTTTGCAGGCTCTGCTGAAGATGAAGAGAGAGCTGCGTTCCAGGATGGAGCGTGAGATTGGTGAACTGCAGAAGATCATAATCCAGAACGATGAGGGACGACCATTTCCAGGATCTGGAGGTCCAGAGGCTGCGCAATCGGGTCCAGATGGCTTCCTTCCAGTACAACACTAGCTATCTGAACTGAGCAGGGAAGCGAGACACAGGGCTGTTTTAAGCTCCGCTCAATCGAGGCTGGATTTACATTAGAGGAACATGCAGCAAGACACTTTGTTTCTTCCTAAAACAACTAAAGGGTACGACATTCTGACAGCTGAACAGTACGGTCTCCTCGGCATCTTCCCTCAGATTTGCACAGAAGAGGAAATTCACATCGTTAGAACTTATACAAGTCCTGATGATTGATTATTAATGAACTGAACGTACTCCAACAAAATGTAGCTTTTAGCTAATGTAGCCAACTTCCTCTCACCTCAGCTGCTATACCTGAACTTAACGACACCTTGGACTAAGTCCCCTTCTTCCATGGGTTTTAGTACTTGATAACTAAGAATGTTTTTAAAATGGCTCCCTCACTGTGCAGTATGTGTGCTGATATTGTAGCAAACTAGTAAAAATGTTCTTCCTTTTGCCAAATTGGGACCGCAGATGCAACGTTACAAAGTATGAATGTCCCACACTGACAGATTTTAAACCATTTTTCCCCTATATGTGCGATGTCTTCCTTTAATGATTTAACCATGCCAGTGGATTATTTATTTTTTAACTTTAATGTTTGATTTTTAACTAACCTGGTGATGTGCTGTCTGATCTCCAGGGGCGATGATAATCAGTCTTTCATGACTTCTCCTTTTCCTCAACTCAATTGTGATGGTTTTTAACTCTCAGCCAGAACTAAAGATAATGGTAGTTTTAAACCAATACAAAGGGTTGCAATGTGTCTACTGATTTTGTATGTAATGAGCACACAAATGCCCCGTCCTCATCATCCAATAAAAGTGTAGGCTCACTTATCTCTTCTTGCTGGAATGGGTCACAGTTAAAAGGTTAAAAGTTATTTGCATGATGTACAAGTTACTGTTTTAGTATTTTATTAAGGTTCAGGCTGATACACTTGACCAAAGTATGAAAAGCATATAAAGTCAACAAGATAACGTGAAGGCTGAAATTTAGAATTCAAAAGGCATAAAGATCAAATCAAGTTTGAAATTGAAGAGAAAAAGAGGTTTACCTGTCCTAATTGAATGCTAGTTTCAGATTAGCTGCAGCTGAGCCTCAAATGATAAAACAAGGCGTTTCAATTTGATTATGGATGTTATGGACAGAAAATCCTAAACGGTAATGCATTTTCTAATTATCTTGACTCACATGAGTATTTAAGCTTGAACTTTCCACAACACAATGACACCTTACGATATTTCAGTGTAGTATTTCTCACCACATACTAGCAAACAAAACTATGCTCATCACCTCTTTTACTGCTTTACTCTAATTGTGTTCCTTGTTAGCAAGTTCAATGTTATTACTTTGGACTGAAGCTTCAACTCAACAGAACACTTCACAGAATTGTTTGTCATCAGCAAGCATTTCCAACTGCAGAATGATGCACCTTAAGGCACATCTTAAACTGGGCTCATGCCCAATCTCAGACTCAAAAGACAAGAGTTTACATTGGGCTCTTCAGATATCTAATGGGTCTTGTGACTCAGACTGAGGATTCAGAAATGCTTGTATTATTAAGCTGTGATGACTGAACCTTGGCATTTACAGACACCTTGTTCGTTGGCTTTAGTTTCTTGTTACGAATGTCCATATTTCTAGCTTCAGGCTGGTTGGCCCACTTGCGTTGATAATTGCAGTAGTAACAGCTCTGGTAGACTATGAAGTAAGGACTGCGAGTGCGTTTTATACAGCGGCAGTTTCTGTCGCACATCGGGCAGTTCTTCATCAGCTGCAGAATAGCCTCTTCATCCACAATGTGCTGCAGAGTTGGTCTGTTTTGGGGCAGAAAAGAGAGCTGAGAAATGATAATGACTCAATTGTTGTATAGAGCATGGCTAGAGCTGGAAACATACACAAGTTGCCACTATGGATACATTGTTGCAGGTGCAACAGTGCTGTTTAACCTGCATCACTGCAACTAAATGGGGTATAAGTAAGCTCTGAAGTATTCTACTGTATCACAGACTGTGTGCCTTTATGTTAAGCTACATGGTTTACTTAACACATTAGGGAAACCTGATCAAAGTTATTTGTTGACTCACTTCTCCATGGTTGCAGTGCATGTCTCTGGGACATTTGCTTGAATGCCTGTGAATTTAAAAAAAAAAAGTCAAAACAATCTTTTAAGTTGAAAGTAGTTAGTCCTTTTCAAACCTTTTTTAAAACCAACAAAAAAAATCTGAATTTATAATAGAGTGGACTCTATTGGACAACTTTTAGGACATCAGCAGCTGGACAAACTGTCTTCACCAGGCTGAGGAACATAAGAAACGTATTGGACAAAAATAGTTTGAGTAGTACACAGCAAGAAGACTCACCTGTGCTTCTGACCTGGCCAGGTGACCGGTCCATTACTGCCCAGGTGCCATGCAGCTGTAAAATACCACACATCTGGTTGCAGTCAACATTGTAGTCTTTAACTACTACAAACAGAAAGTAGTATGGCAGGGCACTAAAATATCCCCCCACTAACCGTGCTATCTACTGCATACCCACATTTTTATCTTAAAAGGCAAAATTAGCCACCTTGTATGTGGATGTCCAATTAGTGTTGAAAGTTAGTGTAGTCGATTGGAGCAATACATTCCTCAGTGTGTGCTATATTGACTGAACAAGCTGCCTCGCAGCTAGTGTTACTTTCGTCAACGAAAATGATGACTAAATATCGTCGTCAACAAACCTTTATCACGTGAAGAAGACGAGACGCAACATAAATGCTGGTCATGTGACGATGACTATAATTAAATGTATAATGCAATATTGTTGACGAATAAAAACAAGACTAAATGTGGTTTACAAAATTGAACCTATGCTAAAACAAATTCCTTGGAGTGGAAGAACTTAGTCTAAATGTATTTGGCATTGGGTTAGAGAGAATATTCCATTATTTGAAAGAAATTAGAGTCCAGTGTAATATAGTAAAATGTACTATATTACACTGGACTCTAAGTAAATAACTCTGGACCACACTCCAACATAGTAGGGGGCGGTAATGCACCGCAAAAGTCTAAAAAATGCAACGCAAGTCTAAAAACTAGACTATAATAGTCATGGATAATTCTGACTAAAATAAGACTAAAATGCTCAGACTTTTAGTCGACTGAAGCTTGACTAGACTAAAAAGAGTATAAACGTGACTAAAACTAATAAAACCTAAAATGACAGCTTGACACAAAGACTAAAACTAAAATTAAAACAGGCCGCCAAAAACAACACTACTCACAGCTGCAAATCTGTTGTTCTTTCTGCATCCAGACCCGTAGTTGGAAGCAAGAAAGAAGAAAAACAGGCTATTTCAGCTTGGATTTCTAGTCTCTGTGTAGTTCCAATTCCCGTTTGTTTCTAACATTATAGCCAGGTCTTACCTCTGGAACGAGCCGCCCACCTTGACTGTGGCTGATGAAGCGGCTAACGTTACACACACAGTGGCAGTACTGGCAGTTTGTTCTTCCGTCTACGATGTGTGTAAAATAATGATTAGCAGTTGTACCTGTAAACTAGGGCTGCACAATTAATCGCAATTGTATCGCAATCGCAATATGGACTAGTGCAATATCCAAATTGCAGGGGGGGGGGGCGCAATATTTGTTAATGGCAAAATATGTGTCAAACCAGTCTGAATTAAGTATTGTGGTGCTGCAGAGATGTCCCGGCCTACAAACCGTATCCTACAGACTAAAGAAAAAAATCTTTGCTTGGTACAGATCCTCGCAAAAATTATAATCATTTTTAATTTCTTTCAATGTTAATAATTTTCAATGAAAATGAGAATAATGATACAAAAACGATCATTCCCTCCAATATCGTGAATCATATCGCAATATCAGTCAAAATAATCGCAATTAGATATCTTCCTCATATCGTGCAGCCCTACTGTAAACCATCTCAGTACGAGCAGACACAATAGGGACTTTTAGCTATGCATTCATTGTAACCAACGTTAGCTAAAATCTGCTTGCCTCCATTTGGTCTTGCTTCTCCCGGGGCTCTCCCTGGCCACGGCCGATATCGACAGTGGGCACAGCAGAAGTCTTCAGCACTTTCTTGATGGTACATCCCAACATCTCTGACTTCATGTCCCTAATGTAGTCATCTTCTGCAAAATGCCAAGAGCATACCCGAAGACTTCCCAGTACTTTTGTCGGTGTGTTCTCGTCATATTTGGGGTGTTTTATCATTCGGAGCCATTGTGTACACCGTTCAACATCTGTTGGTAATCGGTGGTGGCTCATGCCTACTCGCTTCCCTCTCTTCTTTTTGAGGCTGCATCCAGGCACCATACAACCTTGAGGCATGTTTGTTGTCGATACAACTTAAAACGTTATTCTGATCGAAGACAATTAGCTAGAAATTATTAGCTTAGCTCTAACTTCTTGTAGACAGCCGTTTGAAACGCACCACTCCACGGCACGAGCTACCGGGTTTTGGAAGAATCTGGGCACGAGATATGTGTTTTCCTATGATGGTGAAGGTACGACCCCCCCCCCTCCTTACTAATCTCAATCATCATGCCTAATCCTAACCAATCCAACCAACCAAAGCAACAAGTACTAGCCAATCAGAGACAGAGTTGGGTGTTTTATCATTCGGAGCCATTGTGTACACCGTTCAACATCTGTTGGTAATCGGTGGTGGCTCACATCTACTCGCTTCCCTCTCTTCTTTTTGAGGCTGCATCCAGGCACCATACAACCTTGAGGCATGTTTATTGTCGATACAATTTAAAACATTTTTTGTTGATGATTGCTATCACTATTCGCTATTGTGATCATGGATGTATTAAGAGAACACACAGAGGTGCACATACCTCTGTTTAGTTCCGGTGAAGTCCACACAAGTCGACTGGTGAACTCATACAATCCAATATTCCAAAATTGATTTTTCCCACCAAAAAATGATGGTTATGAATTGCCATGGTTATGTCCATAGTAATGACTATGTAGATAGGCCGTGGTCTGACATCACAACAGAGCCTGCACAGCCAAGTGTGGTGTCAGCCAACTGTAAATCAGTTTGAGTCGTGATTCACTCAGATCTTTCACCGAGTCTTTAAATTGACTCATGAGTCGCAAGTCTCTAGTATCATTTACTCGGATCAGTTGAGTCCTACTACAACCTAAAATAATAACAGCGCCACACACAAACCTCTTTCAACATTAGCTACTACTAGTCCTAGCCATCTTAGCTGCCAAAAGCTTTATAACTTACAATTTCGTAGGCAACCATAACTCCACAAGTCAACTCAAGCGTCTGAGTGAGCAGAGAGACAGTCCAAGACAGGTTATAGGAACTTCCCGACCCGCAGACTCCGAGCCGAAAACATTGCAAGCTTGCAGACCATAGGACTCATGAGTCCTCATAAGTCATGACTCAGTCACGCGCATCAGCCGGCTACGTTGTCATGAGTGGATCTGTAGCAGACGAGCGAGTGAAGTCTCTCCTCGAGTCAGGGTGAAAAGCAAATCCACAACAAAAGACATTCTTTCACTTCTGAAATAACATGCTTATAGGTTTGGTGTATAGATGTAGCATATCAAAATTAGGTTGATTGATTTAAAAAAAAAAATAATAATTCGGTCTACTGTACATTGAAAGCCTATATATTGCTTAGGCTACACTAAGTTAATGCTTTCTTTTCCATGACTAAATGGCTCTCCTGTGAGCAGCTGCATGAGGTGGCGAGTGGGTGCACAGGTTTTAATGCATGACAGTAATAATAGGATTGAGTTTAGGGCTGCAACAACGAATCGATAAAATTAGATTATTAAAAAAGTTGGCAACAAATTTCATTATCAATTCGTTGTATCAATAGGCCACTCAGTCGCGGAGATAAAAAAAATAAATTGAGTTGAGCACAGAGCAGAGCAGAGTAGCGCGAAAGAAAAGAAAAAAGAGCAGAGTGGAAATACGGAGAGAGACCCGTAACGTTGTTCTGAAACACATGGCGGAGGCAGAGAAATCAGTACGACCTAAGTCATCCAAGGTGTGGGAGCATTTCACACTAAATAAATCGAAAACATGTTAATTGCAAGATAAGCAAAAGCGACATGGCATGGCACAAGCGCACCACGGTGATGATTCAGCATCACATGTTGGAGTCCTTGATGAGGAGGAAGGGAGTTCAACAGCAGGGTAAAGTCACTACAGAATCCTACTTTTGTTCCGTTTTGAAGTAAGGAACGTAACGTCCCTCCAGTAGCTCTTCTGGTGCTAGTGTGGTATTTACTCGTTATCCAGCTTGACTAGCATGACAAGCTAGCGTTAGCTCTTTAATAACAGTAGTAAAGCAGGGGTGGTATAATTTGCAAGACTAAAGACTAAAGTTTTTATTCACTCGCCTTTTTTGTCGCATTAATTTTTCAATCTATTGTTATGTATATATTCTGTGCTTTGACCCATATCAGTTATTGTTGACAAATATATTTGTGTATGTTGTACTTTTTAATTTCATTTTAAAGTTCTTTTATAGCACTTGGTCATCTTAAGCTGTGTTTAAATGTGGTGTACAAATGAACTTAACTTGCACTTACTACAATGGTGGTAATAATTTAATGAATAAGCTTCAAGTGAACGTGTGTGTGTGTGTGTGTGTGTGTTGTCTGTATCTGCTCTTTGGGTTACTTACCTTTACACAACTATCAACTAAAACAAGTATGTATGCAAGTATGTATTGAGTTGATGTAAATTTATGTTTTTAGTTTTTTTATCCGATTCATCGAAAAAATAATCAACAGATGAATTGATTATTAAAATAATCGTTAGTTGCAGCCCTAATTGAGTTTCCTTGGCGATTTAGCAACGGCCTTTTTCACAGCAGACATTTTGACTTGTCATAGTAGGAAAAGCACAGCTGAAATTGATAACCTTAACGATGGCTCCATTCCATCAAGTGTCCCAGAAAGCTATTTCAGTGAGTCAGCATGTACAATACCAGGGCCTCTCCTAAGTGGAATGCAGCCATCATTCATAGTTTTTGGATACACCCGTTTCTTTTCTACTATGACATGTCAACATGTCTGCCGTGAAAAAGGTCTATACTGACTCAAAAGACTCAAGCGACTCGCACAACCAGGAAAGGTTTAGTGAGTGACACAGAATAACACGAAGGAATCGAATTTGCCAGTCCTAATCAACTGAGAAGGACGAGCTTTCACCAGCAGTGTTGCCACCTTAGCGATTTTGTCGCTAGATTTAGTGACTTTTCAGACCCCCTTAACGACTTTTTTTTCACTAAAGTGACTAGCGACAAATCTGGTGACTTTCTGTAGAAAAGACAGCGACTTTCTGTAGAAAACACGCCAGTATTGTCCAGCGAGCATGCAAGGTATTTTTCTCCTGTGGCCGCCAAAACAGTCACCTCTCTCTTCTGTTATGTGACTGAGGAGCAGAGGAGCAGCCCCTCCCCTCTCTCCTCATGTGCAGCAGCACTGCGCACAGTGCGCAGGCAGGTAGAAAGGGGAGAAGGGACAATAGACCGTAAAATTAATGGACAGTGAAGTCTATTAGAAGCACTTTTCCGGTGAGGGCTGAGCGTTACTGCGCAGCCTCCAACTGAGCTTGAAGACGTAGATGTGACGTGAGCAACCTGTCTGAAAGTTGTAAGTCTTCTGGTAGCTGTGCCAAGAGAAATCTCAATCATTCCCAATCTTGCAGAGACGGAGAGCGTAGGTATATGTAAGGAGATAACATAGGCACAGGCTAATTATTGCTAACTAAAATGCTAGTTAACATTAGTAATTAAACAGAGTCGCGTGGTTATGACACAATCGTTAGCCTATTTTTATAAAAAACGTCTGCTACGGAGCCATAACGTGAGATACATGGTAATGGAGTCTTTTATACATTGTCGTGTTTCTTTAGAAATAAACAATGGACAAATAAAGTCTTTAAACGCTTCAGATGTAAAGTAAAGGGGCTTCACTTTTGACTGAGTTCAAGTCATTCTTCCAAGCCAAACTCAATGTGGCGCTTTCCAAACTTGAGGCAAGATTAGATAGTGTCCAGAGTCTTTCGTCACTGGAGTCATTTGCCAATACCACGAGCCAGGGCATGAAGAATGTGGAGGCTAAGCTAGCTGTGGTGTCTGAGGTGGACGCTAAGCTACATGCTAAACTCCTCGATCCTGAATGTAGACACCGACGATATAACGTAAGAATTGTCGGCCTCCCTGAGAACATCGTAGATGCACAACCGACAGTTTTTTTTCTCCCTCACTCCTGGCTGAGGTCCTTGGCGAACAAATACTGGACTCAGCTCCGGAACTGGAAAGAGCTAACCGAACGGCAAACCTGAGGCTGGGCCCCGATGAAAAACCTTGAATTGTCGTGTTGCGGTTCTACAGATTCCAGACTCGGGAGTTGGTTGTGCGCGAGGCTCGAAGGCTTCGTGGTAGGGGTGGCACGGTTCATGAAAGAACATCAGAACTGTTCGGTTCGTCAGTACACTGCTAATGTGCACTAACCACTTACTGCCATAGTGCCCACTTTTGACACTTATGTTTAAACACTTACCGGAAATGACGAGGGGGATGAACGTGACGAACGCAACACATGGCAGCTGATTGGACGAACGCGTCAAGTGGGTCTGGCTGCTCCCGAAATTTCAAAACAGACTCTAATGGCATCTCGTTCTGAATACGATCTCGTATTTTACGTAAATAGTTAACCAAAATGTGTTTCTGAAAACATTTTAAGCGAGAAATAGGCCATACAGTTGCTGAATTTGTCTGTTTTTTTTGATCGACAAAGGTCATTTTCGTCAGATTTTGAGAGGCGGTGAGCCGAGCACTCCTCAAGTGGAGTGTGGAGTGCTGCAGGTCACGTCACGTGTAGAAATGGCAAGTGGGAGAGATAAGGAAGGCTGCCCGGAGTTGGAGGATGTGCCAGCGTCGTACAAGTCTGGTGATTGGTAATTTTGGATTTCATGTTACCTATGATGACAGCGGAAATAAAACAATAGATAGAACTGCCACTGTGTGCAAGCATTGTGCAACCTGCATTCAATATGCTAATTTTAGCTGTATCATATCATAGTGTTAAAGATTAAAAGAAAAAACAACAAGAACTGTACAGAACCGAAAACCGTGACCCTAAAACCGAGGCTGCCCAGGACCTCATTTCCGCTCAGCACCGACCCACAGAGGACTGATTTCACCTGGCAACATAACAGATGCTTCAATACTGCCCGAACAGCTGTTTTTTTTTTTTACTAGTTTCTTGCCCTCACGAGGGCCTAATGTAGCTTGATAGCCTTCGGCAATGGTCCACTGTTAGCTCCCAACATGCTAGTGCATGCTAACCCCCTGGCTTCGTGATGTACTGTTCTGGTAAGACGGTTTCAAGACTCATAGCTACAAGCTGCTATTGTTACCTTAACCCTCCCTTTGGTAATGTTACCGCAAGTTTTTCTTTTGGCTTTTGGTGTTTTTACATTACTTTAAAGACTCTACTAGCCTTGGCTGGCGTGACTAGTGTTGCCGCCCCTGGTCATGCCTTGCCAGGACTGGGATCTTATGTTTTGGCTTTTCCAAAGTGTCTCTTCTTTTGTTATCATGACTACCCGTATGGCAGTACAGTTTTTTGTTTTGTTTGTTTGTTTTTTCGAGTGCTGTGCCTTGAGCATGCGATGCTGCCATCCCGTTGGCCTGTTTGTGTTGTATTTGCTCTGATGTTGGACTGATCTGTTGTTCTGGGGGTCGGGGACACTGGGGGTCCCTGTTGGTTATTGGGGATTTCAGGTTATGGGGCTCAGAATCACTCTTTTGCCTTGTTATGTTCTGCGCAGGATGTCCCCGTCTGCTTCGGACCTGAACTGCGTGGGTTGAGGGGTGGGTGGGTAATTGGAGGGAGGTGGCATTCTGTTTTCCTTTTCACGTTGTTTACAACGACTGTTTTGTATGTCACGGAACATTTTAAAATGCAAAAAGTCTCCATAGGAGGTACGCTTTGCGGGTGCTCGCTTACCCCCTTGGAAGGGACAGGGTGCGGGGGCCAGTGTGGGTAGAAGAGACAGCGGGACGCAACGGGAGAAAGACGCTGCTGAGCTGGCCTGGTCCTGGGCGTAATGACGTCACAAATATGTAAATGAGCGCATGACGTCATCTAGCTACTTTTAGCGACTTATGGAGCTGGTGCTAGCTACTTTCATTGGAAAAGAGTTGGCAACACCAAAGAATTTCTAATAAGGGAAAAGTTCCACTCTCTTTACTTCCGGCTTCTGAACTGGTTGCAGTAGAATTTTTTTTAAAAGGGGCTTTTTCGTTTTAAAAAGCCTTTTAAAATGTCAACGACGTCATACACACCGTACGACCGGAGATACTGCTTTACGGCAAGCTCTGAGTCACTTCCTTTGTTCTCTGGAGGCATCGACAGCACAGCTGACAGGTTAGAGAGCTGACACACCAAGCCGATTATCGGCAGTCGGACAGTCTGGCGAGGTCGGTGACTCGAGTCTGTTCGGTGCGTTTCGTGCCGTCGTCCGTCGGCCTTCATTTTGGCCGACCCGACATGCTCAGTCGGAGACAGGACAGTCGGGACTCACCCGGAAATGGCGAGCAGATGAGCCTTTCAAAATCTGACTTGTCGATCTGAAATGAAGACAGATTCAGCAACTGCATGGCCTATTTCTCGCTTAAAATGTTTTCAGAAACACGTTTCGGTGAACTATTTTAGTACAATATGAGTAATCTGAACAAGCCGCCATGACAGTCTGGCTGTGAATTTCCGGAGAAAAAAGACCCACGTGACGTGTTCGTCCAATCAGCTGCCGGTTTTCATTTTCTGGTAAACAATCAGACTGTTAATGGAAACAATACAGAGCAGCGCCGCCTGCTGCTATGGAGATGTATTACGTTTCGCGCACGCGCAGATGGTACGCTCAAGTCGGCGTCGCCTCAGTGTGTTTTGAGGCATTTTTTTGGACCTCGGGGACCCGACTGATCAGTCCGACTGCCTTTTCTGCCGACAGTCGGCCGTCTAGTTGGTGTGTAAGCACCTTTAGGCTCTCCCTGTCAATACACGTGCTAGAAAGAGGTTTGCTAATGTTTTAAAGACCACGCCGAAAAATTCACTCTGACATGAAAAAATATGAATGGGAGTGAATGGAGAGGCAAATTATTTTTTGATCCCGTTTGAATTGAGCCATGGATTACAAATATGTTTGTCAATTTAAAAGATCATTTTTCAACTGAAGAAAGTCTCAGTTTATTGTTAAACTGTTGAAGTATAAAACTGTGAAAATACGTAATTTAGAAAGACTACACACTTCATTGTCACATGGATGACGTCTCACTGAAGCTACGATATCTGTGTGTATCGTATCGGGGATGTAACGTTACTCACATGAGCAGCGGATCTTGCTTGTTCTTTTGCTTATTTGCTGAAAACACTTCACTGGATAAAACACATCAGGTAAAATAACGTTACATGTGTTGTGGAACAGAGCTAAGCTAGCTAGCTAGTGAGCAAATTGAGCATCAAGCTAGGTGACGTCAATTGTGTGAGACGAGAGATGTAGTTCACTGAGCGGTTTCACACAAAACTAAGTGGTCATATGACAAACCTACGGATAACTGAGACTTTCTTTGTTTGAAAAATAATCTTTTAAATTGACTAACATCATATTTGTAATCCATGGCTCAATTCAAACGGGATCAAAACATAATTTGCCTCTCCCCGTTCACTACCGTTCATATTTTTTCCCGAATTAATGGCGCGTTCATGCCACCTCGGAATGACAGGGACCGCCCCCGTGATTACGTTGTTTTTCCGACTACCAGCGTTCACATGTCGGGATGTGTGTTCTTCTTCTTCTGTTATATTGGCGTTTGGCATAACAACTTCAAGCATGACTGCCACCAACTGTTGGGGGTAGCCTAGAGCATCAGGTATGTGAAAACCTGGTGAAAACATGGAGGCCACAATAATTTGCTGCTGTTTTCTTATGTGAGCATACAAACAGCACATCGTCAGGTGTTTGTGTTATCTGCAGGACAACGAACGGGAAAGGACACGGATAAGGTGTTTTTTTTTATACACACGCCTATTTATGAATAATTTGAAACATGTTATGTCTGTGTATGTTTCTCAGCAGAGGCGTTTGTCCACAATAAATACGTTTCTTGTCATTGAAATATGTTCAGTGAACCAAATTCGCCTACATCAAACGTCAGTTGTCACCAACGCGTCACCAACTGGGAAACTCGGTTAGCAAAATCTGGCCCGAGTTTCCCACCTCTGATTCCCACAGGAAGGGACGTGAATGATGACGTTTTCACTCGGAAAAACATTTTTCCGATGTCCATGAACGCCATTGACATATATATAATGGACCAACAGATACCGTTGCTCTGGACAGAGACCAGTGAAGGCCATTAGAAGCACTTTTCCGGTGATGGCTAGCGTTACTGCGCAGCCTCCAACTGAGAGAGACGACGTAAATGTGCTGTGAGCAACGTGTCTGAAAGTTGTAAGTCTTCTGGTAGCTGTGCCAAGAGAAATCTCAATCATTCCGAATCTTGCAGACACAGAGCGCGTAGGTATATTTAATGAGATAACATAGACACAGGCTAATTATTGCTAACTAAAATGCTAGTTAACATTAGTAATTACACTTAAACAGCTAATGTGAGACGAAACTGCCTGCGCGCTTCTCCTGTACTGTACGGTAATTCCTCTACTATGCGACAGTAAGGCGCGTGGTTATGACACAATCGTTAGCCTATTTTTACAAAAATGTCTGCTACGGAGCCATAACGTGAGGTACAAGGTAATGGAGCCTTTTATACATTGTCGTGTTTCTTTAGAAATAAACAATGGACAAATAGAGTCTTTAAACGCTTAGGATGTAAAGTTATTCGCTGTCAAAGTGGCGCCAAAATGAATGGCAGTCAATGGAATGCTAACGGGAGGTGATGGCTTATTAGCATCAAAATGGCGCCATAGGAGGTTCGCGGTCCGAGGAGAAGCTTACCCCCTTGCTTGGAATGCACGGTAAGGTACCATGAGGTCCACCGGAAGGGGAGGGACTTCGTCTCTCGGGAGTGAAATGGCTTTCCGTAGACGGGCTTTGACAACACTGTTCATCAGAGTTCGCCTGGACTGTTGGCTATCAAACACCTCCCCTCCCCCAACACCTAGGCTACCACAAACTTTTCCTTGCACGTCGAGTATTCTCTCGTAAAGACAGCACACGAACAAAATGTAATATGCAAGGTTAAAGCAGGCCAGAAACGTATCACATAGAAATACACAGAAAATAATCACATAAATGTCTCATATGAAAAGCCCCATGTGTATACATGTAGCTATGTTCCGAGACTACCAAGGGAAATCATAATAAGAAATCACAAAGACGTTACCTCCAATTTGTCTGCAGCTGTTCTTTTCGCTTTTGGAATGGCATTTGCCTTCAGATACCGGGCCTTGACGCTCTTTTCGGTGAAGTCGTCCTCATCAAAATGTTCGCTGCAAACACGGTAATCTCTCTCACGTAATGTTCGCAAGGGAGTTTGCACATCAAGCTGAAGTGCAACCAGCCACAACTTTAAAGTCTCCCGGTTGCGGTAGGGTAGACGGTGAAAGCTCAAGCACAAATATTTCTTCATTTTGTTGCCGCAATTTGGAAAGGCACAAACTCGAACCATTTTCTCAGATTGATCCTGATCTAACCTTATATACACTGTCTATGGATCTAACTAAGCTCCGTTTGTCAGCTCTCCGACCTCCACCTCTGATGTCCCCGACTCGCCGACAGTCTCCACTGTTGTTACCATGAGCACTCGAGAACGCAAGCCTGGTTGGAGCTGTGCAGGCTCAGTTGTGGATACGGCCTATCTATGTTGCTACATAGTCATTACTATGAACTAGCTGGATGAACTAGCTAACACCGATAACTAAGATGAACTAACCAAGGCAATTCGTGACCATCGTTCTTTGGTGAAAAAAATACGTTTAGGAATATTGAACACCGGAACTAAACAGAGGTATGTGCACCTCTGTTTGTTCTCTGACTTAATACATCCATGATGTGCACTGGCTGAATTAACTGCCGTCAAGCCAGCCGACACTCAGATCTCCGTGGTAAAATCATCCGACGCTGAAATTGTAGCGCACTCATATACTAGTACTTTTGGTAAATGTATTAAACGGCGCGGAGCGACGGTCTTAGCAAAGTTAGCGGTAAGATACACATAAGACTTAAGGATTATATTTTCAAGAAATAACAACGAACATTTTTACTGTATACATTGAGATTTCACAAAGTAAGTGTCCCACATTTCTACCGTAAAATGACTTCAAATCTGAAAGTCGAGGTGCTAAAAAACTATTTTGCTCCATTTTTCTAAGTAAAATCCCAGAAACATGAGGTGCTATAAGAAGACTTTGCTCCATAATTCCAGACAATTACCAATATATTTGAGTACAGGACATCACTGACTGCACCCATAATGAAAATGAAACATTTTTACTATAGAATTTTGGAGATTTTTGGAAGTAAAGTACCATATTTCTACGTTAAAATGACTATCTGAAACTGGAGGAGCTATAAAAAGACAGAGATGTAAATGAGTGCAATGACATTGATGACCACAAATCTGTACAAAGAATAACCTTTTTCATTAGTAACTCTTCTATCCACTGTAATTGATCTTTTAACAGAGACTTTTAAGACTGGTATACTAAAAGCAAATCCTGTGCTCCTTCTATTAGAATCCTTGGATCCATCAGTATGTCTTTAGCTACTTTCTCACTGCTCCTTGCAAAACACTCCCGTTTGACCCTCTCTCTCTTCCAACTTGATTTCAGTCTGATCTGGCAACAGCACTTTCTAATAATAATGATAATACATCCGATTTTATATAGCGTTTTAAAAGCCCCCCCTCTCCCTCTCCAGTGAAGGTGAAGGAGAATGAGCTCCTCCCTGTGCTCCTGGAGGAATTGCCCCACCTTCACATCTCCCCCCATGCCCTGGGTCAGATGTGGGAGCAGCAGGTGGACAGACTGCATGCCCTGTCATCCCCTCACAGCCAGCGCCGCAGCAAACTCTCCAGCCAGGTAGGACCGCGGCGACCAGCTCTGCTCATGTGTGCGTCTGACATAAAAATCTGGAATGTGTGATTTTGTGGATGGATGGTTTGATGAATATGTAAACGCCTGCTTGTCTGCCAGGTGGAGGAAGCACAGAGGAAACATGACCTACTGGTGGAGATAATCCGCAAAAAGCAGGACCACAACAGGCGCCTGGTGAGCATCAACACATAAACGCACATTCAAAAGGTCCCGTCAGAAGTGACCTTACAATGGATGTTGAGAGTGTAATCACATTACTTAAACAAGTACACAACACTAGGCACACACTGGCATGCACCCACATGCAGATGGACTTTACCTGCCTGTTCTGGACACAGCATTCGGCACACCAAGCTGGCCAGTTACAAGCTTAAACATGTTTATCTCCCAGAGGGACTTCAAAGAGCGTATCCAGCAGCAGAAGTCGACCCAGAACAGACTGAGGGAACAGAGGCAGCAGATAGCACGCGCCAAGAAGTACCACAGCGACTACCACGTCCAGCACCGTGCCCGCCTGATGAGGGCGCGCACCAAGGAGGAGAGGGTGGGTGGTGAAGGCCATTCATAACTTGGCATTCCAGTTCGAGGACTAAGAAAGCAACTAATGATTACCTGAATTCAATATTTATCTTTTCATCTTTTTTAAAAAAAAATTAATGTATTATGCAGTGGCCAAGTATTTGGTGTCTGCCCAACTACCGTGTAACACTGAACACGACTAACGTGGCAAGCCTGATTTGTGGTTGTATATATGTGTGTGTGTGTGTGTATAGATGTTTCGCCAGCTGTTTGAGGAGGGATTGGAGCTACAGAAGGTCCGGTTGAGAGAGCAGAAAGCCTACGCCAGGGAGCAGCGGCTGGAACATCAGAGACGACACCAGGACCAGATCAAGTCCATGGAGAACTACTACAAGGACCAAGTAGGACACACACACACACACACACACACACACACACACACACACGGGCCTATATAAGAACCAGGAAGTCGCACACATTTTTGTATTGTTTTAAAAATGGAGCTATAATGTGCCTACTCTCTTTCAGTTTTTACTACTAGCTGAAAAACTTTCCCAAGAGCGGCAGGAGATCCAGGTTCGGAAAAAAGCTCAAGAAAAGGTAAAAAAAAAAAACAACTCTTAAACTACTTATTACCGCTGTCACAAAAACTCCTAAAATTGTAACAATTTTAGTGAAGAACCTTCACTATTCCCATTGTTTTGCAGGCTCTGCTGAAGATGAAGAGAGAGCTGCGTTCCAGGATGGAGCGTGAGATTGGTGAACTGCAGAAGATCATAATCCAGAACGATGAGGACGACCATTTCCAGGATCTGGAGGTCCAGAGGCTGCGCAATCGGGTCCAGATGGCTTCCTTCCAGTACAACACTAGCTATCTGAACTGAGCAGGGAAGCGAGACACAGGGCTGTTTTAAGCTCCGCTCAATCGAGGCTGGATTTACATTAGAGGAACATGCAGCAAGACACTTTGTTTCTTCCTAAAACAACTAAGGGTACGACATTCTGACAGCTGAACAGTACGGTCTCCTCGGCATCTTCCCTCAGATTTGCACAGAAGAGGAAATTCACATCGTTAGAACTTATACAAGTCCTGATGATTGATTATTAATGAACTGAACGTACTCCAACAAAATGTAGCTTTTAGCTAATGTAGCCAACTTCCTCTCACCTCAGCTGCTATACCTGAACTTAACGACACCTTGGACTAAGTCCCCTTCTTCCATGGGTTTTAGTACTTGATAACTAAGAATGTTTTTAAAATGGCTCCCTCACTGTGCAGTATGTGTGCTGATATTGTAGCAAACTAGTAAAAATGTTCTTCCTTTTGCCAAATTGGGACCGCAGATGCAACGTTACAAAGTATGAATGTCCCACACTGACAGATTTTAAACCATTTTTCCCCTATATGTGCGATGTCTTCCTTTAATGATTTAACCATGCCAGTGGATTATTTATTTTTTAACTTTAATGTTTGATTTTTAACTAACCTGGTGATGTGCTGTCTGATCTCCAGGGGCGATGATAATCAGTCTTTCATGACTTCTCCTTTTCCTCAACTCAATTGTGATGGTTTTTAACTCTCAGCCAGAACTAAAGATAATGGTAGTTTTAAACCAATACAAAGGGTTGCAATGTGTCTACTGATTTTGTATGTAATGAGCACACAAATGCCCCGTCCTCATCATCCAATAAAAGTGTAGGCTCACTTATCTCTTCTTGCTGGAATGGGTCACAGTTAAAAGGTTAAAAGTTATTTGCATGATGTACAAGTTACTGTTTTAGTATTTTATTAAGGTTCAGGCTGATACACTTGACCAAAGTATGAAAAGCATATAAAGTCAACAAGATAACGTGAAGGCTGAAATTTAGAATTCAAAAGGCATAAAGATCAAATCAAGTCTGAAATTGAAGAGAAAAAGAGGTTTACCTGTCCTAATTGAATGCTAGTTTCAGATTAGCTGCAGCTGAGCCTCAAATGATAAAACAAGGCGTTTCAATTTGATTATGGATGTTATGGACAGAAAATCCTAAACGGTAATGCATTTTCTAATTATCTTGACTCACATGAGTATTTAAGCTTGAACTATGGGCCCTATTTGCATCTAGTATTAATAAGCATGAGCCAATCTCAATATTCAAATTAGTTGGGCATGGCTGACTTGTCCCAGGTCAAGGAAAGATACACCACTGATGGACAGCTGAAATTCACTTTTTGAAAGGGAGGACTTACTGTTAATATTTGTAGTTTTTTTTTGCAGGGAGAGTTCGGTGAGTTTTTAACTTGCTGGGCAGTTTTTAGAATATAGTCAAGCTTTACACATAGCATTTACACCTGGCCAAGATCCGATCACAATGCGAGCCCGACTAACTCCAAATGTGATGGCATTTCAATCCTGCAAGTTTTTGCTGTATTACCGTGCATTACCAGATATCACATTCTAATGTGATATCTATCTATATCACATTATCTGTAATTCTCATTCATGCAGATGGGGTCTTGAGTTTAACAACTAGTAATGAATAGGATGAGTCATTAAAACACGGTTCAATATTGCTTGATTATTTGACAACAATCCTTGTTTGAGCATCTGCGTGCTGGGAAACTACATATCGGCACGAGCATGAACACAGATCAAAAGATTGACGTCTCGAAGTAAAAAAAAATTTGAAAAAAGGTTTTCCCTGGAAAGAAAAGAACGGTCCACCTTTCCTCAGGGAACCATCTTTGCCTTTACAATCACTTACTTGCTGTGCTATGCAGGATGTCAACAGAGATATTGCAAGCTGAGGCAACCACCCTCCCGCTCGCACCAGATGCTTCTCCGAGGTGTGGGATGGCAACAGGAAATAAAGTGTAAAAACATACAGCGCTGTTGACGACAGCGCTGGGACAGTACAGAGGAGCAGCATAATAAACAGAAGTCCAGCTGCTTAGTCCACTGTGTCACAGGTCGCAAAACAAAACTGGAACATATTCCTGCTTCAACATAAACTCCGTAGAACCAATGTCTGCTTGGAGCGTCACTGTAGACATGACACAACTAGCATTACTGCTTGGCTGATTTGGTCTGTTCATGTGCTGTTTGTTTTCCATTTATCTGGAGATCGCCGTCGTCGTCATCGGGCAGGTTAGTCCATTTAGAGTGGCTTTGACAGAAACAGCACGCCTGGTTGACCACGAGCTTTAGACCGGTGACACGTTTTCTAACTGTACATTGTCTGTTGCATTCCCGGCATGACTTGAACAGCTGAAGGATGCACTCTTCATCAACGACGAACTCGGACGAGCTGAGGGAGTCAGAAAAGATGCGTGGATATTAGCCAGCTCTTATTTCAACGGGTTCTGTTAATGGGAGTAACAGATTGAGGAAATCTTAATAAGAACGGAGGTTACAGGTCAATTTTAACAACAAAAGCTTCAAAATTGATCGTGGTTGTTGGTATTAATTATTGGTGTCATCAGCATACCTCCCCAAATCCACCAGGTAGCGTCCATCGCCAACACTTAATGAGGTACTGAATTCTTCATGCTCGTCTTCTTGAATATCTGTGTGTGGATCCATTTTACACCGATATCAGTTATTACTTCACTTTTCCTGTTACCAATTGCTTCCAATCTTTAGATTTATTTTGGCTGGAGAAGGACTTTGCTTTCGCTTTACGTGAAGGCGACTCACCTCTATTTTCTTTATTTTCGGACTGGCTGGCTGTTGTCCGCTCTTCTTGACTTTTCGGTCTTTGACAAGCAGCATCTTTTTTTCCTGACTCCTTGATGTCAAGAGGGGATAAGGAACAGCAACCCATCAGCACACCACTTAGTTAAAAACAGGCACAATTTAATTTACATAGCACATTTAATACACTACAGCTTCACAAATGACATCATTTTTAAAATGAAATATAAATAAATATATTTTATAATATGATTACAAAAAAAGAACACATTAAAATGTATCAGCTAGTAGCATCACATCAATGTGATACAGAGGTGAAAACTGTTTGTTCACCGAGGAGGAGAGGGTGGGTGGTGAAGGCCATTCATAACTGGTTGAACTTGGTTGAACTAATTGTTCACGTCTTCTGTGTATCTATGCTAAAGAGTAAAAAGCAAATAAACAACATATCATGCATACTGCTTTGGGCAGGATTTTTCAGTGAGGACATCCACCTTTATCAATCCTCAAATGCTCAAATTTAAACTGTCCACTGCAACACATGTTAACTTTCATTATTAATCTGGTGAATATTTTATAAAATGAATGGATTAATCCTTTTAGACTATAAAGTATTACATTAAAGTAATTATTATAGTACAGAAAATGGCTGTTTCAAGTTCCCATGGTGTAAGGTGACATACTAAAACTGTTTGTTTTGCCCAACCAGCAGTTCAAAACAAGATTTTAAAGTTTACAGTAGTATAAGAACAAATACATGTATCAAATCCACTCATTAAAAAGGGTAACTACCTGGACCCTATGTTCCTATGTTTGTGTGTAAGTGACTGATAGGAACAACAATCAGTGAAATTGGTCCAGTATTCAGCGTGAACGCTGTAACCGGCAGCCACAGACCGGGCTGCAATGTAACCTATGGGGAAAATGTGCATCGTCAATTTGGTCCACTGAAAGTGATTTTCTTTTCTACTGAAAGGCTTACATTATTATTATTATTAATATTAATAAGTGTGACAACATTATGGAAAGGATCCCTACAGAGCTAGGCCTTTTTAAAACCTCTTTAAGACCTTTTTGTTTAACCAGGAACAGCTCTGAAAGAAATACTTTTAGCGTGTATAGATCCAACATATTTTCACATGTAAACTGGTAAACTATGTGTAAATTTCAACCGAAACTAGAGCTGTGATGGTGGAAAAGTGGAAAGACGACCCAAAACGGCTTTTCATAGTTTTATTTTGTTTCTGTCGACTTTGAATTCATTCTATTTTACGACGCTAAAATTACTGTTTATTTACATGGAGTCTGGTGGCTTTTGTGGATGCAATTTCTTGATTGTTGTTCCAAACAGTCCCTTAGACAAAAAAACATAGGAAAAGTGGGTTGACGTTTGGTGTTTTTACTTGAAAAATTGAAGGAAACGGTTAACTGAAAATTGGCACATTTGTTTTCTGTGGATCGATTAAGTGACAAATCGTTTGAATGGGAGATGTGTCAGAGTCACATTACATCACATACCTTTCCATTTTCAGATGACTGGACAGAAGGAGCAGCGCAAGTTTCTTGCTCTACTTCATTTTGTGAACACATAAGCGGGTATTCTTCATGCACACTTTCACTAAATAAACAGAAGCACAGGGGTATACATTAAAATCTACCATTGCATGTGTGTATTTCAACAGGTTGTGGAATTAACATGTCATACTAATATTCATAATTAGTTCAAAATGACATAGAAAGTACAAAAAGCTACAATGTGAGTGTAGGCAGTAATTAATGTAAGCACCACCATGAGGAAGTGGCAGTGGTGAAAGAAGTACTCAGATCTTTTACTTAAGTAAAAGTAGCAATACCACAGGTTGTTGTGAGAGCTGAGTGGAGGCAATCCCTGACCCCCTTTTTTTAAATATCGAGTACAGCCCTTTTAAGTACAATACTTGAGTAAATGTATAGGTATACTGTATATTTCACCACTGGAAAGTGGTACTAAAAATAAGACATCTCACCTGGATTCAGTTGACGAACTCTCTTCAATGGCTGGTTGCTCGGGACGATTCTCTGACTCCCGAAGATAACTACAATCATAAAACATGGCAGTGAGCTTATTCAAATGGACACGCAACATTACAGTATATGGCAGCACACTAAATGAGACCGTAAACACATTTCTACACTAAGTTAGCGTTTTAACTCACACATTATAATCAGTTATGACAACACTAGTCTGGATCAGCGGAAGTACATTTCCAGGATAATTGCCTGACATTTCCTATGTCTTTGTGTCCAAGTGACTAATGGGGAAAACTATCTTTTACATTGGTTCAGTATTAAGCAAGATCGCTGCAAAAAATCATCTCTCAATGCAAATCAAACCAGCTATTAGGCTAACTGAAATAAAACCATGCCAATCTCTAGGTATGGTGAAGGGTATGTGATGATGTGGGGCTATTTTAATTCCAAAGGCCAAGGGAACTTTATCAGGATGCATAGTATCCTGGATCCATGAAATAACTGGCCTTTAAAAATAAAAATCTGCCTGCCTCTATGGGAATTTAACATAGGGGTGTACTTACTTATGCCCCCTGTATTTTAAGGAAGAACATTTATTTATTTACCATACATTATTCATTCACAAAGAAAATGCGTGTCCTTAGAGGTTGGATTTTTCCTCATTTTTTTAATTAAGGCATTAAGATCAATTTCCAAAAGATGATTTTTTCATTCCTCTTTTTAGTCAACTTTAGCATGGGTTCATAAACTTATGAGTGCCACTGTAAGTTATTAGGGAATTGTGCACCTAAATTTACGTCAACACTAGGGTTGGGCAATATCCAGTAGATGTCTCCTACTACATCTCTTTACATCAATATTTCTTTCTACTTAAAAAACGAATTAACAAATAAAATTTGAATGGTATTATAGGCACCGATGAAAATACTGAGCATCCATGTGTGCCAGTAGGCTACATTCATTTAAAATTAAACATTGCAGTTGTTGCTAAGTGGAGCGTGCGAGCGCTGATCGCGGTTACGTGTCAGTTAAACTTCTCATCTCCAATCCTATCTGTATTTGTGAGAAGTGGCGCTGTCCTGAGGTGAAAGATAGCCTACTTTATGGCTTTATTATTGAGTTAATAGGCGTGTGTGTTCGTGTCGGCTGCTGTCCATTTCCTAAGGTTCAAATGCAAACATTATTTGACTACTCTTTTTTTTTAATTTTTTAAAAGGACATGCGCCCGTGAGCACCCACGGAGGAAAACATAAATCTGCGCCTATGATAGAGGAAGACTGACAGCTCTAATATACATATTATAATTTATTTACAAGACTGTAAAGGGAGACGGGTATCTCTCTGCCCTGTCAGACGCTGCCCTCCCTCTCCTCTGCCTACTCCATGGCCGATGTGTGTGAGTGACAGCCCGGTCAGCGAGCTTGTTACCTTACACCCGCAATCTCTTGTGGAGAATTATAACTCTGAAAAACCACAGGTTCCAGTTAATCTTATAATGGATATGTGTGCTGTGTTATTTGAACAAACGATCGGGGAACTAAACGCCTCTTGTCCACGAGTCTCCGGATAGAGCTCCAGCCAGCTCACAGCGGGTCTGTGAAGGTAGACAGGCCGACCGGCAAGGCAGCGACCCCGGCAGGCACCGGCCGGCTGTCACGTCAGACTGTGGAGCTTCTGAAATCTGACACAGTCAGACCAAATTTGCAATTAGCCATCAATTTTCGTAAAACTGCCCATGTTTGATTTCTCACATAAAAAAGTCTCAGAAGTGAATTTCGTGATGAAATAGCAGACGAACAATGTATAAAGTTTCCAGTTGTTGGCTACAACAGCAATCCATGGTTGTTGTGATTGTTGCGGCGCTTTGCACACCAACACATTTGACTTTGAATTTCTGATTGGGCGATGATATCGTCCATCGGCATAACCCTAGTCAACACAACTGCTTGTTTTAAACAGAAACTAACGATATTGCTATTGCCAAACCCACCAGACTCCATGTAAATAAACAGCAATTTTAGCATCAAAACAAAGTCGACAGAAATAAAACCATAAAAAGCTGTCTTGGGTTTGTCTTTCTACTTTTCCAAAAATCGCCACTCTGATTTGGTTGAAATTAACACACTTTGCCGATTTATATGTAGAAACAGGCTGGCTCCATACACGCCATGTATTGTTTATTTAAATGGAGTCTGGTGGGTTTAGCGATAGCGATTTCTGAGCTGTTTCTTGTGTTAAAAAAAAGAAGATTTTACTCTTAAAAAAAAAAAGAGGGACTATCTCCATAGGGATCCTTTCCATAATGTTGTCAGACACTTAGAATAAAGTGGTACTAAAAATAAAACATCTCACCAGGATTCAGTTGAAGAACTCTCTTCAATGGCTGGTTGTTCGGGACGATTCTCTGACTTCCGAAGATAACTACAATCATAAAAGGCAGTGAGCTTATTCAAATGGACACGTAACAGTATATGGCAGCACACTAAATGAGATCGTTAACACATTTCTACCCTACATTAGAGTAAGTTTTACCTCACACATTATAACACTAGTCTGGATCAACAAAAGTACATATCCAGGATAATTGCCTGACGGCATGTGAACTCTGTTCTTCTTTCGGTAAGCAACAAAATTCGAAAACATCAAAGTTTTTTAAGAAAAAAAATGGAGGAGGGAGGGAGTTGCAAAAGTTATGGTGCAGCATAAGAGGAAGCTCTGGCACCCACTCTACTAAGCTTGATGGCTGGTGCGAGTAGACCTGCTGATGAGGACCGCAGGGAGGGAGAGGCAGTGTAGGTGTGAAAGACATCTGTGAGATAAATTGTGAAGAGCTTTAAATATCAATAGTAATATTTTGAAGTTGATCCTTTGTAAAAACAGGGAGCCAGTGTAGTTAAAATAGCAAAGGAGTGATGTGTTCAGTGGACTTTGAACGTGTAATAATCTGTGGAGCAGTGTTCTGGATGAGTTGGAGAGGGTGGATGAGTTTGTTGGGGATAACAGCCAGGATAGCATTGCAGTAATCCATGCGTGATGTGACCAAAGCATTGCCTAGGTCTTCTGTAGAGTGTTGTGTTAAAGCAGGGCGTAGTAGAAGTAGAAGTAGTAGAACTACACGTTGTAAACAGCCGTGGCCTACTTGCCTGGTCCTCCGGTAACGTTAGCAGTTATGGCGTGTTAGCATGGCGGTGTTAGCCAGGACCAGTCGGGATCACTTTACTGGCTGTGTCTCAATTTGTTTTTGCGAGTAACCAACTTGGGTACTCTAGCGGTATAATTTAATGTGAGATCACAAATGTTGAAATGACATAAAATGCCCGTCCCTTGTAGCTGTGATAAATTAGCCTGAAGCTATTGCTTACCTGTTCAGGAGGAAATTAGCCAACTCTGTGTCCTTTTGGGCTCTAAGCTGTCTCCGTCTTTCAAATACATCTCCAATATTTACCCAGGTTTTGTTACGTCTATGGTCATGCAACTGTTAGAAACATGCCAGAGTTTTTCTTTAGGTCGGGTAGAATCTCTCTCAGTTGATCCTGTTCGTTTGTTTGCTGCTTCCATGTCTGTATTACAGCTGTAGCGCGCTGGGTTTACGTTTTTACAGGTATATCTGGCAACCCTGCCTGGCTGTCAAAATGGGTAGTTGATACCAACACACAGGCCAAAAAACAGACAGACATTTTTTGTTTCCTTAATATCTGACATATTGTGGTCATTTTTGGATTTATTACAGTAAATATATTAACGTTACATATTGCACCTTTAAACACTCAAACTGGCAAGAATGATTTGGAATGTTTTCTCTTTGGAATTTAAAGTCATCGTCATGTGTGTAATTTCCATATGGTAATGGTAATTCTATGGTAATTTCAGTAAATCCTCGTTATTAATGACACAGGACCGTAAAGTGAACTGCAGTCAGGATCCGGAGCATAGTGCTTAACGTTACCTGTTCAATAGGAAGAAAGCCAGCGCGGAGTCGGATTTGATCCTCAAGCACAAACCAAGCTCCCTCCATGAACGGAATGCTCTGCCGAGATTGACCCTAGTTTTCGACCGACGTCGGTCATTTTCACGTTTGGACAAAAGGGCTTCTTTAGAAAGAACTCTTTTTCTTAAGTGTTGACCTAATTTGTATTGTGGTGGGTGCCGGTCGTTGATGTTAGCGGACTCCATTTCTAAGCTAACATTAGTTGTTTTGCACACTGTCTGCGCTGAAGAAGAGAAGCAAGGCACGCACTCGGGAGCGCGCATAAACGGCACATCCGGATGTGACGTTACTCCCGGCCTATGCTCCCGGCATACCGTCCCAATCATAGATACATGTTCTATATCTGTGGTCCCAATTCCATCAGTCCGCAGGTTGTTATGTGCATGGATGTATTATAATGAGGTTTTGTTTATGGACAGAGCAATACACCCGTGGTTATGGGTAACTAAGAAAGTCGTGAAGTTAGTGCGCAGTTTCTGTCATCCCTAATGACAACAATGTCGCGCATCCACATGCCGCAAGCCTTCGGTGATAGAGCAGCATACCCACCCCTTCTCCACCCAAATGAAATACCAATAATGCCTATTACGTTACAAAACCCATTACTAACCTGTTCAAGAGCAGTAAGGCAACATCCGTGTCTGACCTCAGTCCCTTTTCTTTTTTCAGCGCTCTCCAAATAGGAAAAGCCACACCAATGGTTACCCGTGTTTTTCTTCGCCTTTCGTCACTTTCTTTTTTGGATTTTAGACCTTCTGCTGAACGTGTAGGTCTTTTCTTAGCAGTACAATCACTGACTGAAACATTTCGTGGGCGCTTCTTCGGGTTTTCAGCCATGTTTTTAAGCTGAAAGGTGCACTATGAGTTCCTGCATGACGTCACTTCTGTTGACGTTTCAAGTAAATAACATTGACAAACAAAACAGAGCAAACTCATGAACGCGCATGGAAATAGAGGGTGGATTTGTGCTACACCAGAGCCATAGAGATGTCTTTCTCTATCACCCTGTGCTACACGTGAAAACAAACAAGTGCCAATATGAGTTCGTTGGATGTACTTCAAAGCTAGCTGTTAGCTGCTCGATAATAACTACATTAGCCAGTACAACCAGTATAGTTACCACAACTTTGTAGCTTCGCTCTCATGGGAATAACTTTGGAAAATAATGACTTTTTATTGGCACGAGGGCTCAAGTGTTCATGCATTTACAACAACCAATCTTGACTTTACCTACCTGTCCAGTAAGAACTTAGCCAGCTGTGCATCGGACTGGAAGCCCTTCTGCCAGCGGAGTTCTCGCCACTTTTGGATCGATTCCCCAATGTAAATCCGGGTCTTCGTTCGCTCCTTCTCAATCTCTCTTCTTCTCGCCATATATTCCTCCGAGCGTCTTTTCTTTGGTCGTGCCTCAGCCATTTTCCAAAATATATCGAATTGAGTCGTAGTTCACGGCGCCGTCCAGCTATCCAGCAGCTACTCAATCAACACTGCTCAGTGCTCACTGTTCCTCCCCCCTCCCCCAAGGTGATTGGCTGGAACGTGGTTTGTTGTATTTTGGTGCACAGCCTGTGCCCTAGTGTTTGTTTTACGTTTACGACCCCTGTGTTGTCTCCCGAGAACGGCTTTTTCACAGTGTATTCTGGGGGCAGGCAGCTAGCAGATCAAGGAGATATGCCTACGATTTGAGACAGAACTGAAATTGTGCTGAAACCATGCAGGAAATCATAGTGCACCGTTGCTGTTGTCCTTTCTTAGCAGTGACATAAAACGCATCACTCAAGCTCCTGCTGCGAAAGTCGCTGGACTACACCATTTTGTAAACATTGCCATACTGACAAATAGAGTTTTGTGGAGCTGATAGGCTTAATTAGCTTTGTATCAACTCATTGGGAAGTGCCTTGTTTCATATATTTTTATTAAAAGCACTTGTGCATAAGTCTTGACATTTATGATATACAAATATCTTACAAGCAAAGAGAAAAAGTTAAAGGGGAGAAGCAAAAAATTAATAATTTAATTATATATACATACTTATATACTGTCTATAACTCCCGTCTAACTACCCCTTAACACACCCATCCAGCCCTAGCTTTGTATCAACTCATTAAGCTATGGCTTGAATGTAGTGGATGTTCATGAATAGAAAACAGAAATAGTAAAAAACTTAAAAGAGGCCTTTGGCTTGTAAACTTACATTTATATAGAACTTGACTACAATGATCAATTGTTTTATGCCTTTTCCTTACATCGTATAGGTAAATAATCTGAATATAAGATGTGCATTAAAAAAATATGTCAATATAAAGAGAACTGACAATGCCAGAAAAGATGGTTAATGGTTTGGTTCAGGTTATGCTGTGCAAAAAGTACAATTTATATTTATATCATCCTTAAATTTCTTAAGGAAAGGCTTTGCAGGGTAAAACTTATGTTTAATTCCAAAGGCAACCTTTCTACTTTTATTAGTAAAGTATTGAGAGACGATCATCAAACGTTTATCTAAGAATATTCTTAGCAGTTACTCCAATATGTAAAGACATAAGGCTTTGTGACAATCTTACTCTGAAACAGAGAGCAAAAAGCTGGGTTATTATTCTTGCAGAATCTTAATTAGCTGACTCACCAAACCAAGTTTCTGTCAAACCAATTCTTTGCAACATAAAGTACATTTTGTATTCTGATAATACATCTATATTTACTCTTTTAAACTTTCAGCAAGACAGTAGTACACATAGTCCTATAAAACATAATGCTGTGAGGTCCAAACAGCATAGTTTTATTGCTCAGCTTTCTGCAAGAGTACAATAAGTACTTGCTTTGCTTCTTTGTTGTCCTTATGTACAGGTGTCAATTACAAGCTCACAGAGCAGCTGATGTGAAAAACTATGAACACATACACTTAATAATAAATACAAAAACAGATAGGAAATCAAAGAAATAAAACATGGTGCCGTTTAAAAAAAACAAAAAAACACTAAGATTTGTTTTTGTTTTGTACTCAATTCAATCAAAAGTCATTTACACATACACACACCTGTAAATTTGTACTTAAAATGTGGTAAGAGTTAGCTGAACATTAGCCAGCTTATTCTGGTGTAATTAAACCAGCATTAAAGTACATCATTTTGACCATAACTGTCTCTCGTCTATTCAGATTCATCAGCTCAATCTGAATAGACAAAAATCTCTTTATATCACTGGCGTTCAAAGCTTGAAAAAGTTAACGATCTGCAAAATTGCCAAAGATGTCTGACCAATTTGGCTGCTTAACTGGGGAAAAGTGAGATTTCCCCTCGTCTGTAAGCTCTCAACCCCCGACAACTTTTGCACTGAAGACTGAACCAGCCAGAAAACTTGGTGCCAACAAAAAGTAACAAAGAGCAGAAGTGGACTGTGTGCATTGGCCAAACATACATGTGTGCATATCAAGAACGTGTGTGTGTGTGTGTGTGTGTGTGTGTGTATGTATATATATATATATATATATATATATATATATATATATATATATATATATATGTTATCTACATGAAAAAAAAAAAACGGATCAGTCCATTAACTATTTGGTAAATAGAAGGAAGTGTCTGATTATAACTTGGAGCCCAAGTATGCATAATGTGTGCAAAAAAAAATTAAAAAAGTGTAATGCATTTCTTTTCCGCCTCTGTGTGAGGTTGTTAAATGTAAAATCAAATATATTCTCTGTAACTGTACAAAGACAACAATTTCATGTTTTGATTCTCCGTTTTGTCTCTTGGTGACCACAAAATAAAAAAAACAAGGTTTGAGTATCAGCTAACAAGCTGTTCATGGTTACAAATAAATGCTGGCAGTATACATAAAATAAGAACATTTAACAGATTTTTTTTCCAAGTCTAAAAGTTTCTAGGAGTACTAATTATGCAAATAAATAGGCTTTATCTCTAGAGCATCCATTCATTAAGGGGTTTTCTTTGGATGGAGGCTGTGGTAATGGAGATGCTCCTCACTGCAGCCTCTCTGGTTTGTAGTGACTTTTTCATTTGGTTAAACATTTTCACTGCGTAGCACCCAGGAGTTCAGCAGCAGTCAACCTCCAACATTTGCAGCTCTGAGGATTTGAGGCCACCATCAGCATTCAGTCAATTTCCTCACTTTAATCATGTTGCAAACAGACTGCTCCTGTGCATATGGAATAATATTGTCGTCAGTGCTGTTTGGTATTCAGCGGTGTCAAAGACCTCCAGAGCAGCAAATATGGCCATTCATTTCCTCCTATGAAGGTATGCGTGTTAACAAGTGAAAGTGATTAACCAAAAGAAAATCACTTTTAACTACCAACCTTACACTCTTATCATGGGATTAATGACAGGGCTCCTGAAATATACTTTCCATTACAAACAGTTGTACCCCTCCTCACACACTAGCCTAATAAATGTAAAATAAAAAAAAATTAAAATAGGACAACTTCACCTGAGAATGCAGAGGTCTGTGACAGACACCAACATGCTTGCATTTAAACTGAACAGAAGAACAAGCCACCATATACAAAATAGCTATGCATTTGTACATATATACTCAAAAATTACAGGTGTATAGATACTTTTTACTCTGTATATTACTAATGAAGTCTCATAGCAAATGAAACATGATATATTGTAATCTAATGTGAAGAAAGCACTCCTGCCATCACTGCTCAGTTTGTAAAGTGCTCTAAAGTGACGAGAGAGAAAGAAAACCACCTGCCTTTTTAAACTGAGGAAGTGACTGAAAATAGACGCCTGCCTTGAATAGCTTCTTATCAAGCCTGGTCCCATGGACAGTTGTGCCCTTTTCACATATGATCTGACAGGAAGTGTGCTGGGCTATTCTGGGTTGGATAAAATAACAATTAAAAAAAACATGCATACTTGTAACTGCTGGAGACATCTAAATGAAAGAAAAGGAAGACCAACCAGGCTTAAAAAAAGTCAGCTCTGCAGCTTTAAATACAGGATACTGTGCTAGTAGAGGTGATGGGGAACTTGTCTATAAACGGTCTACCATCCTTGCATACAAATGTATACACATGCAGAATCATACATACACACATGTACAAGAGCTGTGGCCACACTGCAGTGAATAAGGGAAAATAATAAGATTCACACCTTCTTTTTCACCAGAGTCCGTCCCTCATCTCTAAACAACTCACCACAAGCTTAACTCAAAATACCACAAAACATCAGACCCACATCCATGTCAGTCTGTATGAGTTCCATTTCAAAATGATGTATTTACAATTTAAATGATATGTTTTTACATTTGCAAAATGACTGCTGGTATAATAATCTGACTAATTATGGAGCATTGCTGTAAAAATTAAATTCTATTCTGAATTTTAATTTAATTAGCTATCAATACACAGCATTTTGGAATGAAACCCTTCAAATATAAAAGCACTACACCGAGGTAGGATGAATTTGTAGTGCTCCTACAAAAAATAGCACACCAACTCTGCAGCCATTAGGACTAGAAGGTGCATTGGTTGAGGTTAACATGGCTACTAAGGGCAAGATATGGCTACCTGCAGTTCTAAAGATTCAGTAGCATGACAAGGATCAATTCAATCAGTTTAAATTGCAAAACAAAACAGTGACTCACTGCTCTCAAATGCCTTGGGAGAATTTTGTAAGATGTTAAACTGTAAGTTGATAAACTGCTTCCTGATGTGATTTAATTTATTGTAAGATGAGCAGGCAGTTTCGTTTCCTTTTTCTGAATGCAAAAGGAGCCGTAAAAAACAAACTGCCGCTCACTCACAACTCACAGCTGTTGAAAGAAATTCAGCAGCCTTTAATTTAACAGCTCTTAACTTGCTCTCGGTATTTCACACAAACAACACCAAAACAAAAAAACCCAAACAAATAAATGAATATAAAAAAGGACAAGATATGACTCTCTAGCAGCTGTTTAAACAGACATTGATGAGGGAAGAATGTGGAGAGGGGTGAGAAAAAGAGGAAGACTGCAGGCTGGTCAAGAACACACGCATCAGGCTCTGAGTGAGCCCATCGGTACATCGCAGTAACAATTATAGTCTATCAAGAGTCCTGCACACACAGTTAAACATGTCCACACTAATTCACACTTTACAACTCTCATTCCACTGCGAAGCCACAGGTCTCTTCGATCGCAGTCAGCAGCTTGTCGTATAGCTTGTCATAGCTCTCGTAGGGCGGAATGTCAATCCGATTAAAGCTGGAGAGAAAAGGAAGACAATGAGTTCATATGAATGAAGCTATGAGAGAGGTACCGTTTTCCATTATCATGATTTATTTAGTGCATGTGTGTCTACGAGTGTGTGCGTCTGCAGGTGCATGTGACACACACCAGGTATGGGCTTTGGGAAGATTGTTGGTGTTAGCTTCGATCTGATGAATGGTGAAGAGTCTGGGCCCCGCAGCACCTACAGTCAAAACACAAACTGGATGTATCAGGTGCAGTTCAGCATCAAATTGCATTGTTAAGTTACTAACCAACATCTCAGCTAATAAAGTCCTGACACCTTTTAAATCCAGCCTCTGTTCCATTAGCCAACGCCTCATTTTATCAGAGGGTTTCTTTTGCTGGTCTAAAACATGCCCCTGGAATTGTTGGTATTATATATATATATATATATATATATATATATATATATATATATATATATATATATATATATATATAATAATACCAACTATAATATATAACAAATAATATATATTATAAAATATCTTCAGAACATCATAATAGCAAAGATGAAGTATTTTAGAATATGGACAGAAAATGATCCTGTTTCAATGTTTCAAAAAAAATTAAATAAAAAAGAACGAAAGAATCCTGTGTGCAGTGAAAGCTAGTGGAACAGAAGTTAAACCAAAAGTGGGGCAGGACCTCAACTCTCTAAAGTTAGATTGAGAAAACCATTAGGACCGGAGACAGAGACCCTGCTGAGAGAGAGGTACACACACACACACACACACACACACACACACACACACACACACACACGTACCCTGTAAAGCCTTGAAGCCTTGCAGTGGGACTCTGGATGAGCCAGTAACAAACTGCAGTAGCCGGGCCCTCCTCTCCTCGTCAAACGACTCCACGGCTTTCCAAAACCACTTCACGATGTTGCTTTCGGGGGTGCAGTGCTTCAGACGCGTGTTGGACTTCCAGTCAGAGATGTCGATCTTTCCCAGGCCACAAACTATGAGCTGAAGGTAAAGACAGAAATATAAACCTAAATAATACTGTACCACTAAAGTGTACCTGAAGTAATTATTGTATTTTGAAAGGTGTAATAGAAGCCATGTTTTATCTTGTACCTCCAGCTCTTTCTCATCAAAGGATTTAAGCAGGTGTTGAGGAATAACCTCATTGAAGCCTTTCTGCAGAGCCAGAAACTGAGCCTCAATGCCATGCAGGAAACGCCAGTTCACATACAACCTGCAGAGAACACAAGAGGAGGGGAGGGAGGGGGAGAAACACAGAGGGAGTCTGTCAGTTTATTTTACACCTGAGGGACTGCAAATACAGATTCATAACCATGACACTGAATTAATGACAATGTGACAGTCTCTGGACTGCCTCAGAAAAGTATAAAAACGGTGAATATATGGTACTTGTATGGGCTGAAACTAAACTTAGGTGCTTACTGTAAGTTGTTGCTGCAATCTTTGTCTTTGTGCATCCGTCTCCTTACCTGACATACTCCTTCTTGGTGTCCTCTGTGACGGGGACACTCTTGCCGTTGGGTTTGAGCTCATGTTGGATGATTTCTCCGTAGGCATTGTGCTCTACACAGAAAGTGTGGTCCAGGACGCCAGTGATGTCATTGCCCCTGAAGAGAGAGAGAGGGGGAGGGGGGGTAGGTTAGAGAGAGAAGGCTCTCAACTTCTGCATGTCTTTTCACTTTTTAAGGGGGGATTTGGTCGAACAAAACAAAGACACACGTCAGTAATCTGCCACTAAACAAGTATACTGCATTTATATAATGTGTTTCCTGTGAGTATTTTTGGCAACTGGTCCGATATAATTAACTGCATTTTCATTAAATAGCAGCATTTATTATCCTTAACCTTCACATGGTTAGTGATAAGTCAGCAGAGATAACTACTTAATGGAGGACATTATCATACGTAAGAAGTTCTATCAAAGGAAGATCATTGCAGCATCCTTATGTGGAAAACACTTGGTGTCAAAACATGCAGAACACCTAAACCAGCAAGGATGTACATTTTTTGAGATCGGATGTCATTAGCTTTACTGGCAGCAGAGGGCGCCGCAGTCATTACAAATTTGAGGACAGGATGGTCAAGTTTGTGTGTGCATCTTAAATATAGTGCTGTCCCATAAAAAAAAAAAGAAAGAAGCTTTTTGTGTATATACATATGATTTTCTTTCCTGTCCCCCTTGTACATGGTACGCCTGTAAGCAACCACTTTCTGTATGAATTTACAAATGTGAAAGCATCTGTTGTTTTACTACTCCAATGGTACAATACGAAAACCAGTATTGAGTTACAGGTAAGTTAGAGAAAATAACTTTAAAGTAAGTACTGGGTAACCTGTTTTTCTACTTATTTCGACAAGACAATTGCATTTGCACTTGTTAATATCACAATATCTGTATGTGTTTCCTCTAACTTTGGGTTGCAAGTGAGAGACTTTAGAGAATGATGGGTTGCCTAGAGGCAAGAATGTCTTACAGGATCCAGACAAGGCTGTTGTGGAGGTCGGGGTCGACAGACTCCATATCGTCCAGCGTGATCGATTTTCCCAGCAGCTGTTTGTAGAAGGGAAGAGTGAAGCCTCCGTCGATGTAGTGGCCGTGAAACACCGCCATGCCCATAATGCGACCCACAAAGTGGAAGTAGGACAGGTGCTCCTGCACATTAAACAGGGATATTAATATGAAGGCTTTCATTCACATCATATCAGTTTTTATATATATATATATATATATATTTATTAGGGCTGTCAAAATAACGCGTTAATTTCGATTAATTAATCTGAGAAAAAATAACGCGTTAAAAAAAATTAACGCAGATTAATCCATTCCATATTGACGTTTGCATACAGACGAAAATCTGGTGCCACTGATATGTCTGCGCTTCTCTCTGATGCTCTGAAACAGACGTTACAGGAAACACAAACACCGCTGCATGTGACGCTAGTTAACACAATACTCAACAGCAGCTAACGTTAGCCTACTGCTAGCTAGTAGCTGGATTAAACACGGTTAAAATGCTGACAGCTAACGCTAAACGGTGTAAAGTTTGACTGTGTTTTACTGTAGAGGATTCAACACCGGGATGTAACAATCTGCAGCTGCCGTCGGAGAAACAACACAGACGGTGCGTTCAATGAAACTGGTAAACTACAGCCACGTGGTGCATTTGAAGTTATTGTAAATGTCCATTTCCTATCTGGTTGTTGTTTTTGTCGTTCAACAGCAATTTACTAGTGAAATAAGTTATTGTTATGGTTATACATTATTATTAAACCATTTAATTTTGACCATATGGCCTTAGCAATAAACAAGGCGCTCTTTAATGTCACCAACTGTTGTATGTAATTAATTAGATTACATTTTTTAATCGATTGACAGCCTCCATCCATCCACCCACTTTTTCCACAATGCCACTACGTAAGAGTTATACCCCAGGAGGAAATTCACTGCTCTATCAAATTTCAGCAAACAAAAAAGTAAATTATATTTGTCCACATACTGAGTAGAATACAATTACCAAAATAAAGTTTAATTATTATTTAATTTTTTTTTTTTTTTAATCAACATAAAATTCATGGGGACACAACACAGATGAGATGAGTCTGGAGACGTGCTGCCCTTTAAACTTTGCTGTGCATTTTTAAAAATGTGTTGTCTGATTCTAGCTTAGACATCCAAACAGCATCCTTGTAGATATTCTCATAGAAAAAAAATGTCCTTTTTCTGTCTGCATCTGTTGCATGGCTGAATACATAAATTATTATTATATGTCATGTCTATTTTATATGACCGTAAAATTTAACAATTCCTACCGGGTTGACAGCAGAGTCAGGGTTAATCTGTAGAGTGTAGATGTCATCTCTGGAATACTGGAACAGGCCGTAGTAGGGGTTCAGCATTTCGTGGGACAGCAGGTATAACCATTCCCTAACACAAAAACACACACAGATTTGTTTTTGTAAAAAGTACTTCATAGTAGCATAAAAAAATGTTTGCTGACATTTTGTCTCGCATTGCCAAACCTATCTCCAAAGCGCTGTGTCAGCGCTGGAGTATGGCCTGGCTACACCGCTTATCTATTCTGGGATAGGGGAAAAACACTCTGGCTTGTTTGTATTTCTTTAAAGCAATCACAACCTGCGCGGTGTTACGTCCGGATGCAGCAACGGTGCCCTTGCAAAGTAAATAGCGGAGATAGCAAAGGGGAGGGACATGGAGGTTAGGCTGTATGCCAACAATGTACATCCGTTGAGCCAGACTAGCTGACAGAGAGACAGAAAAGTAAACATGTGACAAAGTACCTTGCTACCCCACCATAGTCCAGTCCCTCTTCTCCTCTGAATTTGATCATCAGTCTTTTCCAGAGATCCTTTGGACGCATCTTCATCACCTGCCGGTACGACTCCTACAATTCAACACATAGAGCAAGTTTAATACAATGCAGTGCACGAAACAAGAGCTTTAATATCCCAGAACATGACTCTACAATATGATTTGAGAGACATCACTACTTCCTTGACTGAATGGAAAATTTAGTGTGTACACAGTGTGTGAAGCAGTGCTTAGCTGGTACATTGCTTCACAAACTATGCAACAACAAATTAGCTGTTACTATGTTACTATCTAGTGATAAGAGGTGACCTGATTCCTGCAGTAGACGTCTGCAATTCAGCTCAAGCCTGACTGGGCCCGAGAACACCGGCTGATAATCAGTCTGTGGTACTCTGGGTACTCAGGGTGTGGGCTCATTTCTTATGTGCATACTGCTCGTTTGGGGCCGACTCAAGCCTAAAATACAATAAACATGATTAACATTAAATCTTACTATGAAAGTATTGCTTTGAAAAGAATAAAATGATTCCAGTGCATCCTGGTAATTCTGTCTTTGCCTTTCTTCATCATAACCCTCCCCCGTTATAGTTTTAAAAAAATAGTCAGTGTTTCCTTTTTGCATTACATAAGAGTCATCTCTGTTTTTGTTCTCTCAAAGGAGTCCAAAGACTCTGAGGCCATGCCACAGTAAACAATATCCTGCCACAGCACTGCTGCAACAGTGAAAGCATGACAGAGCCAGGCTGCCCAATCAGCTGTAAGATGCTATTAAACACACAAACGTTTTAGATACTCTAAAGTCAAGTTATCCAAATGTTGGTGAGCATAAGTATTTGTGTGCAAAGTGTAAAAACATTGAAAACCTCCATTGAATTAATGATGGCATGTACACCGAGTGAAACCTTTTATTTTTGTTAATAATGTGCCAACTTGTGGCACAGAACACACAAAATCAGACTACAGCCATTGTAAGTACATGCACATAGTCGCATGAACACACTCAGCGGTTTACTGTAGCACTGGTTCCTTCACAAAAAACCTCAAGTGGATCTGCAGGGCTGGTTTTCACACTTAACCTTCCCCTTCCACAGCTGTCACATCGAAGGGGGATGAAGTCATATTTTTCATTGCTCAACTTGTAGTTATGGAGTTATGTCTGGCCTCGAATATCGCCACTGCTGCCTTAGCTCCTTTCCTCACCCGCTACTTCCCAACCTCCCCCTTCCTCATCTCTTTAGCTACTGAAATCATCCAGAAAGAATGCCTTGCCTTGGTAGAACAAATGATTGGGAGAGCAAGAAAAAGAGAGGCAGAGGAGAAGAAAAGTAACAGAGAAATAGTTTTTTGTGGCGTTTGTGGCCTCTCTGTTCTGCCTTTCCATGGAAATCATAAAGCCGTTCCGAGTAGTGGTTCTGTACTGCCCTGGGCCCTTTTCTGGTGCACATCGTAAATGGGGTGAACAAATCTGGGTTCCGCTATTGTTTTCATGGAGGTTTTGAGTTTGCATGTCAGCACGTGATGCTTTTGTGAATGCCAGATGGAGAATTTTATGAACACATGGTCGATGCGCATTATACAAATTAAAGAAGAATTCTGTTTGCGTTCATTTATGTGCGCGTTTGTAGGTGCGTTCAGATGCCCTTCAACAGTCAACTAAAGTTTCTTTTTATGGTTTAAAGCAGACTATTTTTTAGATTTACATAAGCACTCATGGTGATTCACGATTTATAAACCTAAAGAAAGGTAGTGTTTGTGCTCCCCTTGCAGTTCTCTAGGTAGCATCAGGCTACCTAGAAAGAAGCTATTTAAACAAGTGCTTTGTGAACATGTTTGTGTGTGTTTTAGAGTGTGTAGTTTTTACCTCAAATATCTCCTCACGGCAGACCTCGATGCGGCAGTGGCCGGCCTGAGGTTGTTGCTGAGAAAGTTCCTGCCGCAGGATCTTCAGCTTCTGCACCAGGTCTCTCTTGTATTTGGGCACCGTCAGGCACTCTGCCTCTTCAGGCAGCTGGGCAGGAGACAGAGCTTGCTGAGGGACCCCAGGACCACCCTGGTCCTTTAACTGAGTAGGATGACTGGAGGGATAATGTGGTTGAAGGAGAGGTGTAGAATGAACAGTCAAGGAGGGACGGAGGAGAAGAAGAGCAGTTGAACAGATGGAGGGAGATCATCAGGTATTAATGGGCAGAAAGGAAAAGACAGAAGTCAGATGTCAGTATTATATTACTTAAACAGCAGTATTAAACAGTTTGTTGCTCTTTTCCAATTTCTATTTAGTGTATTAAAGCCATTTACTGTCACATGGTTGTAAGTATTTATTATAATCTTTTTTGCGTACAGCTTTGACTCCAGTTGAGGCAACAGATTTATACAAGAGTTTTGTAAGAAATTCCCTCTAGCCCTCACCCTCCTCTTTTTTTTGTCATTTTAGGCCTTTATTTGAGAGGACAGCTTAGACATGAAAGGGGTGAGAGGGGGGGAATGACATGCACCAAAGGGCCGCAGGTCGTAATTGAACCCACGGCCGCTGCAGCGAGGACTGAGCCTCGGTTCATGGGGTGCACGCTCTACCAGGTGAGCTACCCAGGCGCCCCCTCATCACTCCTCTTGAGGAAAAGACCACTAAACAGAGCCCCTAAGCCCTGAGTAAATCTGATCCAGACCTGTGGACAGGCTCGGCCTTTGACCA